>NW_026999337.1:2571738-2819558 GCF_037126465.1 Ornithodoros turicata | reverse complement strand
GCCGGGGATTTCCGGTTTCCCGTTGGTTCGCAGAGCAGCATGAAGATGACGGTGAACTGTGTGTATTCATATTTGGATTACTGTTGTCTTCGGAAATGCATGCCTGCATTCGTTACGATGGGTTACAATTCATGAATTTCGCTCGCAAAGCACATAAACGCCACTTCACACGTCATAGGCGGTAAACATGTTCATCCGTGTCGGTTGGCGGTGTCGCAGGTAATCTCCAGATAAAAGGTGATTTGATTCACGTTTGATATGACAATGATGATTATGATTATCTTGTGATACCGGTAGCGCTACTCAATTGTACACGCATCCAAACGGTGCGTACGTGCCACTCATCTCTATGTATAAAGGCTGGATCGCGCATGGGAGAGGGGCTCGTGGGGGAGAGGCGTGCCTTCGGGCCGCCATGTTGGTGGGCCCTAAAGTGCTGTGTGTGCCCATAGAAAACAATGGGAGGCATCAGAGATTGTGAGTATTTATTGCGCTGCAAGCATTGGTCGTTGTTTATCATCACACAATTTTGTAAGGTGCCAGTATAGTGATCTATCCTAACAGTGTTTCACAGGTGTCCTGCCGTTCGATTCTTAATTACGTTATGTTTTGCATTCCGAAACTAGACCGTCACTGCAGTGCAGCGCTGGGGATTGTACTACAGCACGTTTCCCAGCCAATATTTCAATAAGAAGCGACTTGAGGTTAACAACAACCATGTATGTAATATCCCGTGCTCCGTTCTGGACAAAAATTGTTCCGTCACGAACGGTCCGGGAAAAGATATACTCGCATGGCAGAAAGAGATCGTTCTGTAGAATCACAGCCGTTGTTTTAGCCGTGTATGCGTTTAGTATGATTTATATCAAGCATCGCCTTAGAAAGAGTCTTTTAGTAAACGACAGCGGTGCTTTGCCTCGCAAATATGGACACACCGAAGCAGCCCAAATAATTACTTCACGCAATTAGATCACACTCGTTAGGACAGTTAATCTGATTGCGTATTTTCAAAGTCAAAACTGCACGCTATTTCTTGCATTTTTCTAAAGATATAGATTAAAAAGTTGTGCATATACTCACACATACTATACAAGATATTTGATTGTGGATTAAATGCTAAAATTTATCGATTCACATTCAGGAGAAGTGGTGACTACCACACATCAGTCAGAGTTTAAGCACAATTTGAACAAGTGTTGCGATTTATGATCAGTGTTGTAGAATGTGTAATTTCACAATACGCAAGCTTTAATTCGCTCACTTTGACGAGCACTCTTTCATGACGTCAGGGAAGTTAATCGAATGGATTGATATTTTCTGTATACACTATCATAATGCGAATTCTTTATGTCGCGGATATTAAAAGTTACAAATATTTTCCGAATGAAATTTACTTAAAACTCGAAGCTCGAACTCGACTTCTTTACTTAAACCTTAATTTACCTAAAAATCGAAGGTAGTGATGTAAGCTTAATCAATTAAGTTACTTAGAAAGTGGTTACACCTCCTTGAGACACAGGACTTATCTCTTTTTGAAGTACAGCCCTTCTATGTTTGTTTGCTTCTTCCTTTATTTGTTCTGATTATTTGCAGGCGCGGTTGTGCCAAACTGAATGTCCTTCTCCAGCACTCACATGGTTTTGTTGAATACAACTGCAGCGTGAGAAAAGCTGCTTGGGGACGGGGTCCTGCTATCCAGTGCTGACTTTGTCATGCTTGTTATGTGAAGCATGTTCCAAAAAATGCAGCTCCACATATGGTCTTCAAATTGCAAGAGGACTATTTGGAGCTTGAAACAGTTGTGATTTTGTCATTTTTGCCCTCGTGTACCCAGTCTGTGAAACGCAAACAAAAAAAGTCTAACACGATATGCTTTTGTAATGAAGATCACTGATGATGAGTAAAGAGAATATACGAGTTCAAGTTTATTCAATATTTTATATCATACATTATATTATTCAACATTTTATGTCAAGTTTATACAACATCAAGTTTATTCAAGTTCAAGATTTATTTCTTGCACTTATGCGTTTCAGGATACAATGAACGTGCAGGGAGGTCGCAAAACACTACATTTATTGTTTTGTGACCTTGCTACAATGGCAATATATATTTTAGGAATGACAATGGTCAGGTACGCTCTCTCAATTTTAGGTTCGAATGAGCAATGAATAGCAACTTCCCCACTGATATTTTCTCATATATGCTAAATTTTAAATTTAATGTGATCGAATATGTGATAATATAATAATAATATATAAGAATATAATATGTGATAAATGAATGTGATCAACAGTAGATGTAAACAACATGAGTAGCCAGAGAAGTGCATTCTCAATAAATAATTGTCTTCTTATAGCGTATATGTGCATGCCTATTAACTGAAACAATTATCACAGTTCCCTGACAAGTTTTAATATCTGAGAGTGTACTGTAGAGGCTGCTTAGATCTACAACAGTTCATACAAGGTACTATATACTGTGAATGCCTTTAAAAATCCCATGTGACACATATGCCATTACTTTCTGGAGGTGCTGTGGTAGTCAAAGTTTGTGGGCATTACGCAGGTTCTGCACCCATTTCTTGAGTATGTCGAGGCAGCTGTGAAGTAACCTGCATTGATGATGATTATTCCAAGTTTCATGGTGCATCGACAACAAAGGAAATAATACATCAGAACATTGGTTTGGGTGCAACCAGTTAAAAATGAATATGTTGTTTAATAAATGCATTGGACAAATGTTAAAACATCAGCTTAAAACATGGTTTACAATCCCTGTATCTTCTAAAAATTAAAAAGATTAAAAACTATTCTAAAAAGAATATGGGGAACTCTTCTAAAAAGAATTATAATCTCTAATTAATATGTTGCTGGGTGAAGGAGCCTAAAGTCTAAGGTGTGTTTCTGATGTGAACATGTAAGAAAATATGCAAAACTGATAGAGGCTATCCACAGTGCGTGCACTGAGGTTGTTCCTTCCTATAAAGTAGAAACCAGTGGATGAGGAACGTGATGCTTACCTGTACACCCGGCCGTATCACACTGCACAGATTATTCACTGGGTAGCCCTCATGACGAAACCTGTATTGAGAGACCACTTTCGCCTTAAAAACTGCTACAAATAGCACGACACGCTACAAATTATTACTATCGTAACAAGCTGACGATACAGCTCAGACACAAAGGCGTTATTCAAGTCGCGCCACACCACCGTTACGTAGGATTCTTTGTCACAAATCAAACCAAGGCACAAAACAATACCAATACATGAAAAAAGGTGACAATCGTGATCTCATTATGACGTAATACCGAACTTGTGCGCGAAGGTAATTCAAAGAAATGAATGTGGCACTTGCTTCCGCAGAGAACACCGTGTACCATGCAAGCAATGCATGCAAAGAAGCGCTCGAGTGCTTGCACATATATTGATGACAACACTACCTGTGTAGTGTAACATGTTCTTTCAAGCATATTATGTACTCAAACTGTATTTGCCGCCGGGTAAAATGCAAGTGTGCTCGATTGAACGTCGGAAGAGCGATCAAGCAACCTGCATCCAGTGCTCGTTTTGGGCAAAAAAACACTTCATAATGGTCAACTAAATATACAGAATGGACGCCTATTTATTCCTTGATGAAGAGTGACTCACCTGAATAAATTTAGGCCCTGTAACCTTGCCAGTACGGTTGGTACGACCGTAATTGCGAGAAGTTGCCATGATCGCTGCGGCGACTGTTGTGGGTACAGTAAGATGGCGGCCGGTTTCTTCACGCTCGCGCTCCCTATCCGCGATCCAGCCTTTTACAATCGATATCAGTGGTCTGGACCTCGCCGTCGCCGCCGTACCAAAACTGTCGGCGCGCCGCCGCTGCCACCGCCGTTGAAAAATCGGCGCAGCTGTGTAATGTGCCCATTTTGATCAATTTTCTATAAACGAATATCTCCCATACCTAACATTTTTGTTTGTTTTTCTTTCATCTTAGGTTCCAGGCTTCATTTGTGGTGTTTTTAGCAGTAACAATTTCATCTTTTCAATTTCATCATTCAATTCTTGCAGGTTATTTGCCGGTCATCCACCAACACCATGGCACTGGTCATTATCCACATACAGGGTGTTTTGTTTTTTATTCGTCACACTTTCGTTTTTGTTTTTTGTTAAAAAAATAGCGGAACGAAATAGATGCCGCTTTTGAGTTGGTCAGGCGATTATCTCGAAGAAAGTATGTAACTATCAGATCATCAATTACCTAAAATTCATTACTTCTTTAATTATAAGGAATTTCGCATAAAAGCGGGATAGCAGAACGGAAGATATTCATCGTTGAAAGTCATTCCATGTTTAAGAAATCTTTAAACGCGCACGTGTGTTGAAATATCCGACGCTGAATGTCGCTATTCAAATGAGGGCTCCGAAACAAGAAGTACGCATTTATTGAGCGCAGAAATGACGCGAGCTTCGCCTTATCTGGGTTGGAAAGCGATCTATCTGGCCAACAGATTCGCACCTACACCAATCAGCTCGATCGCTCCAAAGTACTTGATCCTCTGACGTGGATTGCACGTCGCTCTTTCTGCGCTCGAAAAGTGCGTAGCAAATAGTGCATTTTGTGTGTGCCGGCGAAAAGCACCCAGTTAGAGAGGGTGTTTTCAATCGCGTAATTGCGGGGCTTATAATGCGCGCGAAGCATGGTAGACTCAACCCACTCGCTCTGGACAAGTTTATACTGTACAACCCTTTTATTCCGCGAGACCTTAATTTTCGCGAACTTTGCGAATCGAGAAAATTCGAGGAACTCGAGGAGCGCGCGAAATTTAGTTGTTGCGAATATATCCCTACTCGATTCGCGAAAATTTAGGGCTGCGAAATTAAAGGGTTTTACAGTTTTTTTAATTAAGGGGTTTACAGTATTTATTCATGATAACTACTGCCTCTGCAAAAATACTGTTCAATGACGTGGTGGGTGCGCCTTATGTCATATCGTTTGCTGACGTTCGCATATCTATATAGCTTCCCAAAAAGAGCCACTGGATCAGTGGACAGAGCTTTCACCCGTCGCCGTCCTGTGAACGTTCGGCACTCACTGTAACTGTTACGTGTAGTTGCCATTTAATGGATGGCTCGTCGTTCTGATTATCTAGCTATGTTGTTTTCTCCAGCGAGACCGGGCGTGAGGGCGCGCTGCACCCAAGGGGGGGCGGGGCCGGGAGAGGGGGCGGAGTCACGGGAGGGGGGCGTGGTCGCTCCAAAATGAGCCAATGAGAGAGAGCGCCATGGGGAGCGGGCGTTCCGGCGGCGGCTAGAGGAGGAATACGATGTAGTGGGCGAAGTCTCGCGCGGGGCTTTGGACACTTGACTTCCGGAACCAGGGCAGACCTTCCTGATGTGGCCAAGTTTCCCACATTGCTTGCATTTCTGACCGATGGCTTTGCATCTCTTGTCACTCGCAAGATGATCAGCTGCTCCACATCTATGAAAGTCACTGAAAAGGTTAGCCAGCTGTAGGGATCGAACCCACGTTGTTCCATCCTCAGAACATCAGTTTATCTCTTGCTCCACATCTGTAACAATACGACGAAACATTCTTCGAAGAACGGGATGGTGATGGCTGTCGGCCGTAACGTGACACCGCTGTACGTCTTGGCTTCCCGGGAAGTCATTGTACTTCTGCAGCCCTCATGGTCATTCATTGTCCCGACATCAGTGGGCCGCACAAATTCCATAGCTGCAGCAGTTGCGGCTCCCATAGTTGTTGCCAAGTTGACTGCTTTCGCTAATGTGAATGTTTGTCCTTCCACAAGTAGGCGTTCCATAAGTTGCGTAATGATGGTACCTTCTAGTAGCTGGTGCTTGATTGCTTCCTCTTCGAAGTGCCCGAAGCCACACTGCACGGCCAATAAACGCAATTCTCCAACGAAACATTTGGTAGATTCGCCAGCCTGCTGCATTCTTCCGCGAAAGCGATGCCGTTGAAGTTGAACACTTAGTGCAGTCCCAAAACGCTTAGCCAGAAGGCGCAGTGCCTGGTCGAAGACGTTGACGGTCACTGTAGTCGAAACTGTTGACGTTGACGAGTTCAACGCGTAGAAGATCCACTGGCCTTCTGCGCCTAAGCAATGTAATACAATTGCCATCCTCGTCGTCAATATGTTCTATCGGAGCCCTAACGAACACGTCCGTATTCCATCCTTCCTCATCGTCATTATGACCTGGACGCCATATTAGAGCAATTTGGGATCCCCCACAGTAATTAGGATCATTCAGTGAGTAATTACACTAATTGGGGAGCATCTAAGACGTGTCCAGACCACTGTGTGAGTTGTGGGCTAGTTGAGCTGATAAAAAAAATAAAGAAGTAAAAAAGTAGGCAGAAAAGAAAAAAAGAGATAGAAATATAGTGGAGAGAAACAATTTATTCGAAAATCAACGACGCCGTGGCGAAGAAACCGCTCCGGAACGTCCGAGGGACCAGCGCCTGCCATGTTGGTACCTGACAGTTGCAGAGATCGACGACAGGTGGCCACCTAGTTGCAAGGCATCACACCAGATGGTGCTACCATCATAGCTCTATGCGAGAAAGACAGAGAACAACAAGATACTAGCGGTAGGAAAAAAATGGCAACACTGCTCAACAAGTCTTGGTATGGGAGAGAAATGGCCTAACCGCTACTGCTAAACAACAAGGAGAAAACAGTACACATTGGGGAAAAGGCTTAGGGGGCCGACCGGTTAGGCTTAACCACAGCGTCACAACATGACGCAGCCAACTCAATGCGGGAACCACAAAACGCTAAACGTGCGTCAACACGAAGAAAGGGCTTGGTCACCGCTAAACAAGTCTAAACATGCGCGTACGGGCCACGGCAAACATGCGAGAAAAGGAGCACGGTAAAACAACGCGCAAACATAGGCAAATCACTCACCTCTTCCCCCGCGGCGACGGTGCGACTGCTCCATCTGGCAGCCTGGCACAAACTGAGTGGGCGGGGGGACTGCAGAGCAACCGAGCGCACGTCTACTCTCCACAACTGCAAGCGAGCAAGTGACTGGGGCGCCGCGCCGCGCCAGCTACGCATGCGCGCGTGCGCTCCTAGCGCCCTCTGCGCCGCTCCTCGCGGGCGCTCCCCGTTTCGGTTTCGCTCTCTGCTCCTTCCACTGCGCGTGCTCCTAGCCGCTGCGGGTGGCTTCTCCGTTTCGGTTTCGCTCTCGTTTCTTTGCACGTGTTTATCTGTATAAAGGCAGCGCGCACTGCGCTCACGTCATCAATACGTGAAAATGTTCGGCTACCACTCGTTACAAAATTGTTCCCGTACCCACGCTTCTTGGGAAGAAGTGGAGAATGAATGTTTCAACAACGAAAGTCTCCGCAACGAGCTCGTCATCAGTACTTTTCGCTACGTGATAGACATGGCAGGCTTTGGCAATATAGGAGGGATCTCTCCGGGCCCGCTGCAGGAGATGATGCGTCGGATCTACGCCCGTTACAAGAACACACACACATATTCCCTGGCCAAGGATTACAAGAACGTCTGTATAACGGTTCCGGACGGACCCCTGGGACTGATGAGCGCATTTGTGAGCTTCGCCAACACTGTTAAAAAATACCGTAAATTTACGGAACACCGCCCACGGAACCAGAGCTTCTCTTTTTCATTGCTGCTCCAATTCCGTAGCGGCACATGAACCGTTGCTACCCCATCGTCTTTTCCAGGAATGAGTTGAGCAATATCGCTGAAAATGAAATATTTTGTTCAGACCACGTCACGATTATACTAGCAGAAATATGGAAGACGATACATGTCTTCAGCGAAGCACATATTTACCGTTTTTAAACGATCCAACAGTGATATCGCAATATTCGGGCCTAACTTTTTGCTCGGATGAATGTGGCAGACTCAAAGACGCCGGCGTCTCGCCGTCGGCGAGTGCGCAGCGCGGAGCAATACAGCATTGTCACCTGAGCCGCTAACAGGAAGCCCGCGAAATTGTTTCCTCGTAGACGCATAAGACGCTCCGTGAAGTTTTAAGTGTTTGGAATGCATTGGAATGCATTTGGAGTGCATCTAGTGTTTGGTCTTTGGCCGACTGTACCCCCGCAAAGCAAAGGTGAGTTCAAAACCTGTTTCGTTGTTCCACCACAATACCAAGTCAAATACGAGCACCACTTGTAAGCATGGTTGCAAAAATTGTTTCGTTGCATACGCGTCTCAGCAACGGTGTGCAACAGCAGGAAAGCAGTGTCTGTGTGTGTCACTGTGTGTAGATCATGAGTAGAAACGTAAAGAGATGCCTAACGTTCAGTCGTGCAGGGGGAGGCTACTGAAGTAATTTGTGTTTTGCTGTGATCTCGCACAAAAATTGATAGATGTTGTGACTCTATTTTCCCCCCTTGGAGCAGGAGTAAACGGAATTCCTCTGTTGTGGAATGTTCACCTGAAAGTGTCCCAATCTCCAAAGTGGATATCATTCCGATATGGATATATATCATTCCGATATATACTTAAGTATAACAGGCGATATCGGCAGGCATATAACAGGCCAAATTTCCATTGAAATCTGTTGCATTTGCACTATAGGAAGGCCTCCTGTTTGCAAAATTCCGATCCTCTACAGTTTGCCCTTGCAAAAAAATTTTTGGACATGCTTTAGAATTCCAATTGAAAAAAGTCAAAAGAGGCAATTGAAATTCAATAGAATTGCTTTTGAATTTATTTGGAAAAACGTTTGGAACTTCTTTTGACTTCATTTGGTTATTTGGGACAGACTTCCTTTTGACTTTTGTCAAAAGAATCTCTTTTGAACTTTTGCAATTGCCATTCAATTGACACTTTTATGACTTCAATTGGTCTTTCTTTTGACACCTATTTGCCATTAATTTGATTTTCTTTTGACATAATGCTCAAATTTACCTCGTTGGCTCCCCAAATAGCACCCAGTACCCCTGGTATTCACGGCAAAGAAGCCATCTGTTACTGATAATACACATAATTTATTACGGGTGATTATTTCATTTTCGAAAGCATGGACACAACGCTCTCCTTGATCTCTCGCAGACTTGTTGTTTTCTTGCATCTGTATGGTGCAAAAGAAGTGCAGATTACCATCTTGGTCTACTTCTGGCAGTCCAGCTCCAACTCTTAGAACATGGTTGTTGCTGCCAATGGCATTGCAAAAGTGTGCCACATGAATGTGATGGTTCCAGCAAGCCAAATCACGAGGTTGACACTGCAGGAGTACAATTAACTGATTAGCAGTAACCAGCTACTTCATGTAGACAAAGCCAGAGTTTGGCCAAATCAAAAGCCAATGGACCTGCAGTAATGAAGACAGAAAGGGGTCCTTACCCAGAACTGCTTCACGCCGTGTCTCATCCACTGCAGGTTTTAGAGCAGCACCTTAGTGGGCGTTGCATGGTATCCCATATGAAGTTCGCCCAATCATCTCCTCAGGAGAAAATACTGCCCAAATGAGGGCACGGGCCAGCCTGCAAATTAAAGAGCGTGTTAAGAAATGGAACAATGAAGCTTGCAAAAGAGAAAAATGGGCGAATTGGGCAAGAGAGATAGCTATGCTTATGCAGTCGTACCTTGTCCTATCCCCTTTGCTGCTTCTCTCTATTCTGTGCAGAACACCAGCGTCCACGCAAACACCTAAGCCGATGTCCAGCTGCATAGAAAAGAGGTATTACACGTATTGTCCTGCAAACTGTTAACTTCAAATGATATATCTTCCAAGCACACTCTTACGGCTCATCCGCACTAACCAAACACAAAATATGAAAATCCAAGTTCCACAGGTGAGACAAACATTACCATTGGAGCTGCTGTAACAGCAGCAGCGTTCTGGCTGGAGGCAGTCTGGATTAGATTTTCCATTTGATCCACCATGTTGGTCATGACTGAAAATAATTACCTGCTACATGCTTGTCACAACATATGTAAAAAAATCTATATATATCAGCTTACCACACTTCTCTTTGGCTTTCTTTGTCAGGCGGGCATTTGCATGCTCAAGCTCCTCTATTTTCCGGTTGTGCTCTGCACAATGTGTACAGTGTGCACCCTGAGGCCTAGTGGAATATCAAGTAGTTAGGCTTGTGGCAGCAGCAAATCAATGAACAAGCAATCAAACATGAGAAATTGATGTTCTGAGTCTGGTTCTACAACAGGACCAATAATGCAGAACCGATTAATGTCTTTTTACTATAGGTAACCCGTAGGTAAGTCTAAATTGGTAGCGCTAAATGACACGCCATTCCACGTCTGCGGTTGATTTAGACAGCGTAACAAATACTGGGCAGAAACAGGGAGACTGCAATTGCCATACGCCCTTCGAGGCGTACGTGTAATTGGTTGCGGAAACGTCTGGCCTCTCGCGCTTTGGAAAAACAAAGCATATTTCTCTGTACAAGCTGGACTTACCCGCAGCAACGAAGAAGGCTTCAGAGGGCTCTGCATTCTTGCTGCACCGTATGAGGAATGTCTTCCCCTTAGCAATGTCCACGTTTGCCGGGACGGCCGGGACATACGAAATACTTAAACCTAATTCGATATCTTGCAGGCTGTCGACGGGATAAACGTCCAGCATATTCACGCCTGGCCACTTCACCAAAATGTGCATGTTGCACGTAGTTACGCATATAGAAAATTGTGTGAATGAAACGTGTGAAGTACAGGACACCACACAACATGAACACTCAATTCAAAACCACGTGCGGCGACCAAAGCAAACAATACCCTACACTTCGCTTGCGGCTTGGATTGGCTTCGATAGCACTAGCAGTTTTCCTCGACTAAAGGAGAGGAACGGCGCAACCTGAACCTGTAACTACAAATATGCAAACAACGCCGAATAAAATTGCACACTCCAGTTCTGTTGTTTAATCATATTATTAATAATACACATGCCTAAACAGCGGATAATAACACAGTGAATAGACTCAAACAAAGAAGACACTTGGATATTTCGGGCCACTTGCGGTGTCGGATTGGGCAGCGGGCAGCTAATGAAATGTTTTGTTGATGTTTGATTTGTGCAACATTTGTTGAATGCTGCGTAGCCGTGCAGCGCAATAACGTTCGTCATGATGATACACTCTAAAGGCGTGTTCCCAAGCGCGCGATTTGCGAGAGCGACAATTTTTCCATGTCTCGGCTTTCGTTCAACGATTCATATGCGAGAGGAACCTGAAGCGATGTTGACAACCAAACCGTACGGTTGTGAGGAACCTGTTGTTGCTTCTGCCTGCGCGGAACAGAAAAAAAATAGTCGCTGTCGCGACGCCCCGCAAATCGCGTGCTTGGGAACGCGCCTATAGGGTGTATCATCATGACGAACATTTCGACGATATGTATCTATCTTCATGTTGGAACGGCATCAGTAGTGAGGCATAGCTTATGTTCGGTCAGGTTTCGGTGCACAATTCATGCCGGGGTATCTTCATGTTGGAACGGCATCAGTAGTGAGGCATAGCTTTTGTTCGGTCAGGTTTCGGTGCACAATTCATGCCGGGGTATCTTCATGTTGGAACGGCATCAGTAGTGATACCTAGCTTATGTTCGGTCAGGTTTCGGTGCACAATTCATGCCGGGGTATCTTCATGTTGGAACGGCATCAGTAGTGAGGCATAGCTTATGTTCGGTCAGGTTTTGGTGCACAATTCATGCCGGGGTATCTTCATGTTGGAACGGCATCAGTAGTGAGGCATAGCTTATGTTCGGTCAGGTTTCGGTGCACAATTCATGCCGGGGTATCTTCATGTTGGAACGGCATCAGTAGTGATACCTAGCTTATGTTCGGTCAGGTTTTGGTGCACAATTCATGCCGGGGTATCTTCATGTTGGAACGGCATCAGTAGTGATACCTAGCTTATGTTCGGTCAGGTTTCGGTGCACAATTCATGCCGGGGTATCTTCATGTTGGAACGGCATCAGTAGTGAGGCATAGCTTATGTTCGGTCAGGTTTCGGTGCACAATTCACGCCGGGGTATCTTCATGTTGGAACGGCATCAGTAGTGAGGCATAGCTTATGTTCGGTCAGGTTTCGGTGCACAATTCATGCCGGGGTATCTTCATGTTGGAACGGCATCAGTAGTGATACCTAGCTTATGTTCAGTCAGGTTTTGGTGCACAATTCATGCCGGGGTATCTTCATGTTGGAACGGCATCAGTAGTGAGGCATAGCTTATGTTCGGTCAGGTTTCGGTGCACAATTCATGCCGGGGTATCTTCATGTTGGAACGGCATCAGTAGTGATACCTAGCTTATGTTCAGTCAGGTTTCGGTGCACAATTCACGCCGGGGTATCTTCATGTTGGAACGGCATCAGTAGTGAGGCATAGCTTATGTTCGGTCAGGTTTCGGTGCACAATTCATGCCGGGGTATCTTCATGTTGGAACGGCATCAGTAGTGATACCTAGCTTATGTTCAGTCAGGTTTTGGTGCACAATTCATGCCGGGGTATCTTCATGTTGGAACGGCATCAGTAGTGAGGCATAGCTTATGTTCGGTCAGGTTTCGGTGCACAATTCATGCCGGGGTATCTTCATGTTGGAACGGCATCAGTAGTGATACCTAGCTTATGTTCAGTCAGGTTTCGGTGCACAATTCACGCCGGGGTATCTTCATGTTGGAACGGCATCAGTAGTGAGGCATAGCTTATGTTCGGTCAGGTTTCGGTGCACAATTCATGCCGGGGTATCTTCATGTTGGAACGGCATCAGTAGTGATACCTAGCTTATGTTCAGTCAGGTTTTGGTGCACAATTCATGCCCGGGTATCTTCATGTTGGAACGGCATCAGTAGTGATACCTAGCTTATGTTCGGTCAGCTTTCAGTGCACAATTCATGCCGGGGTATCTTCATGTTGGAACGGCATCGGTAGTGATACCTAGCTTATGTTCGGTCAGGTTTTGGTGCACAATTCATGCCGGGGTATCTTCATGTTGGAACGGCATCAGTAGTGATACCTAGCCTATGTTCGGTCAAGTTTTGGTGCACAATTCATGCCGGGGTATCTTCATGTTGGAACGGCATCAGTAGTGATACCTAGCCTATGTTCGGTCAAGTTTTGGTGCACAATTCATGCCGGGGTATCTTCATGTTGGAACGGCATCAGTAGTGATACCTAGCCTATGTTCGGTCAAGTTTTGGTGCACAATTCATGCCGGGGTATCTTCATGTTGGAACGGCATCAGTAGTGAGGCATAGCTTATGTTCGGTCAGGTTTCGGTGCACAATTCATGCCGGGGTATCTTCATGTTGGAACGGCATCAGTAGTGATACCTAGCTTATGTTCAGTCAGGTTTTGGTGCACAATTCATGCCGGGGTATCTTCATGTTGGAACGGCATCAGTAGTGAGGCATAGCTTATGTTCGGTCAGGTTTCGGTGCACAATTCATGCCGGGGTATCTTCATGTTGGAACGGCATCAGTAGTGATACCTAGCTTATGTTCAGTCAGGTTTTGGTGCACAATTCATGCCGGGGTATCTTCATGTTGGAACGGCATCAGTAGTGAGGCATAGCTTATGTTCGGTCAGGTTTCGGTGCACAATTCATGCCGGGGTATCTTCATGTTGGAACGGCATCAGTAGTGATACCTAGCTTATGTTCAGTCAGGTTTCGGTGCACAATTCACGCCGGGGTATCTTCATGTTGGAACGGCATCAGTAGTGAGGCATAGCTTATGTTCGGTCAGGTTTCGGTGCACAATTCATGCCGGGGTATCTTCATGTTGGAACGGCATCAGTAGTGATACCTAGCTTATGTTCAGTCAGGTTTTGGTGCACAATTCATGCCGGGGTATCTTCATGTTGGAACGGCATCAGTAGTGATACCTAGCTTATGTTCGGTCAGCTTTCAGTGCACAATTCATGCCGGGGTATCTTCATGTTGGAACGGCATCGGTAGTGATACCTAGCTTATGTTCGGTCAGGTTTTGGTGCACAATTCATGCCGGGGTATCTTCATGTTGGAACGGCATCAGTAGTGATACCTAGCCTATGTTCGGTCAAGTTTTGGTGCACAATTCATGCCGGGGTATCTTCATGTTGGAACGGCATCAGTAGTGATACCTAGCCTATGTTCGGTCAAGTTTTGGTGCACAATTCATGCCGGGGTATCTTCATGTTGGAACGGCATCAGTAGTGATACCTAGCCTATGTTCGGTCAAGTTTTGGTGCACAATTCATGCCGGGGTATCTTCATGTTGGAACGGCATCAGTAGTGATACCTAGCTTATGTTCGGTCAAGTTTTGGTGCACAATTCATGCCGGGGTATCTTCATGTTGGAACGGCATCAGTAGTGAGACATAGCTTATGTTCGGTCAGGTTTTGGTGCACAATTCATGCCGGGGTATCTTCATGTTGGAACGGCATCAGTAGTGATACCTAGCTTATGTTCGGTCAGGTTTCGGTGCACAATTCATGCCGGGGTATCTTCATGTTGGAACGGCATCAGTAGTGAGGCATAGCTTATGTTCGGTCAGGTTTTGGTGCACAATTCATGCTGGGGAATCTTCACGTTGGAACGGCATCAGTAGTGAGACCCAGGTTACGTTCGGTCAGGTTTCGGTGCACAACTCATGCCGGAGTATCTTCATGTTGGAACGGCTCTTAGCCAGACCTGTAGCTTCTATTTGTTCAGGTTTCTGTGCATAAGTCGTGTCAAATGGCGCCGTTAGCTTGGAATGGCTTGCGTAATGAGGGTCAACTTCTCTTCAGTTGGAATTTTTCTGTATAATCCATGCCGGAAGGTGTCTTATGTTGGAATAGTTTACGTGGTGACGTTCATGCCGTATTGTGTTCTCATGTTGGAAAAGCTTGTGTAGTGACGGCTATCTCACATTCAGTCAAGTTTTTGTGTACAACTCCTGCCTTTTATTTGTACGGTCTACTTCAAGGTAGAAGATTGTTACAGGAAACATTTTGGCTGTTCAAGGGAAGTTAAGCCAATGACATTGTAGGGGGTTTCCAAAGTGGCTGAACAAACTTAAACTAAAGGAAATCTAAAACGTATCACTAAATTATCTTAGAACAAATCCAAAGGCACAGGCAAAATAAGCCAAAGGTAGCCAACAACTTTTCTTTGGGCAACAGGCCAAAGAAAGTCAAACAAACAAAACAAAAAAACGCCAAAGATGGTCTGCAGATTTTATTTGGGCAACCGGCCAAAGAAAGTCAAAGCAAAAAACAGCTAAAGGTGGTCTATAGATTTTGTTTGGGCAGCCGGCCAAAGAAAGTCAAACCAAAAAACAGCCAAAGGTAGGCTATAGATTTTGTTTGGGCAACCGGCCAAAGAAAGTCAAACAAAAGAAAAGCCAAAGGTGGTCTATAGATTTTGTTTGGGCGTTGGTCCAAAGAAAGTCAAAGTCAAAAGAAATACCAAACAACCCAAAGGATGTCCAAACAAAGTCAATTGACAGGCAAAGTCCATTTTCATAAGGGCATGCAATTCATCAAGGAGGTCACATTTCACAGTCTTTCCAAACAAATGTACCTTTCACTAGTCTTAGCGGCGTCAAAATTTTCACCAGTAACGGTTTCATGCTCGCACAGCTGAAGGCTGTTTATAAATGGATCCCTTTTTTGCACTCTCTTGGTAGGTGATATACGGGTGCACTTTGTTGCTGCAGAAATTTTCTTCTCGTCGAGCCGACCATCTGCTATCACATGAAGAGTTTGCAAGGGGTGTTCCTTGTACCATAGAGGGACGTAATGCGGCTTCCAAGAACTATAGAACCAATTCCTCCATGAGTCATCCTGACGAAACGCCAACACATTCAACACAAAAAGTATTGTCTTGAAAGTTTTGTTCTGTGGCTTCTTGCAGCCAGCCGTGTGGACAGTGAAGAAGCAGATATTGCGCGCTGAAAACATCACCTCATCACAGATGCATCGTGCACTGTGAGTTGACAGTCCCTTCTTGTGTGCTTCGACAACTACATTTCTTGGGACTCAACATACAACAGGACACTATCTTGTGGCCTCCAGAGACGAGTACAACCTGCGCTATGGGAAACCGGTACACATCTTTGTGGAAACTGGCCCTGAGGTGATGACAATTTTTCTTTTTCGCATAACACCATCAAGCTTTCTACCAGACCTCAGGCTATACCATCTTGAATCTCAGAGACAAGTGTATATTGTTGTGTGCGACCCTCAGAGTTAATGGACAGTCATCCATATTCAGCTTACGAAGTAACAAACTCTGTTGTTGTCTCCCTCAGAATATCGCTGCTCAGCCATGATTATGGAGGTATATATAGTCTGTTTAACCAAATTTTTGCTAAATATATACGCTACTTCCGGTTTTGCTTAATAACTTCGTTGTCTGACACAGAAAGTTCCATATGAGAGGTACATATCTTTCCCTGTGCATGCTACAGTTGTTGCTATGTGTGTGTGGTTTTCAGAGCTTGCTCAATGCTGCTGATTTTTCTCTTTCTTTCTCGTTTACTAGAAGTTTCTGAATATCAGGAGTAGAGATCACAAAACGAAAAACTTTGTGTCAGTAACATGTCTTGAGGAGCTAATCGGAGTTGCTGTGGGTCATGGAATTTGTCAGGAGGGCAACATACAGGTATGCCACTTTTGTTATAACGTTTATAACGCTCGTATGAGCTTCAATTGCACTGTTGTTCTAAAAATCTTTGTCACACCAGTTATTTCTTTCTAGGTGTATTTAATGGATGAGTCATCACTTCGCTCTATGGGTGCTGGTGCTGAGAAATACCTCAATGGAATTTTCATTGTTAAAAATGGACTATGGAAACAAGGTATAGTGCATACATCTCCAGATGCCACTTTGCCCTCTTGCTTGGGGCTTTAAGTGCCATTTTTTGTTTTGCTTTCCTGTTTAGATCAGTCAACATGTGTGAGTGCACCTTCACCAATCCCACAAATGCCTCTGCTCTCACGAATTTATTACCCTTGGGAGAGCCTCAGCAAGACAGTACTTGATGCATTGGAAGCAGACAACGTTCTGCTTCCCTCTCAACGACAGGAAGTGGCACACATGGCAGCGTCATGGCCCTGCATATCCATTGAAGGTGGGAGGCACTCGTGATATTTATTCACAGGTATATTTGCTGTTTGCATGGCTTACCTGGTTAGAGTACAGCAGATATAAAAAAATGTTGTGACATGCATTGAAATGTTGTAGGAGAGCATATCACATACTGGTGAAATATAGCATTTTGAAACTCACGTGATGTAGTAGAGTAACAAAAAACTGCTTTGGAAGTTTAGATGGTGCTCTAGCTTAGATTATCTGCGGGTCTGTCTTGCAAGAACTCTCCTTATATTATACTACATATTTACTCGGCTGGTACGTACATACTGCAGTAAATACAGCAGGCGATATGTATAGCAGAGGCCATATCAACTGCTAACCTTTCAGAGACATTCATATGCTTCACATATGGTGGTCTCTCTGCCATGCTGAACTATGCTCATAAGCATGTTTGAAAAAAAAATCATATCTATGTGCTCAGAAATTTGTTGTGCCACTTGCAGTGGTGGACGTGTAGTGTTCTTCATAAACTTATTTGGAATAGTTGGTAGAGAAATGGAGTGATTGTCCTGATCATTACACCATGTGAAACTAAGAATATTTTATGCAATTATTTTGAATACTTATAAGGAAATTTTATTAATTGGTTGTGATTTTAGGCACCTGGTTGGTATCATTGAGAACGAAGGGAGCCAGCAGGCATAAAAAAATAAGAGGGCTACATACATATATGCGTCAGGCAATGAGGGCCGCAGATGAATATAGCAAGAAGTAGGAACATGTAAGTTGTAAATGCTTCCTACGAGCATATTAAATTTCTTTATTCATCAAATAATTTAATTTGTTGTGGAAGTATTATGACTAAGTAGGCTCAGTAATACTTTCTTTTCTTTTCAGCTCATGTGATACATAGCGGTCAAATGTTCCACCACCAAAGCCATGAAGAAGTTATTTGTAGTCTTTTCAGTAATTTCCAAAATAAAGGGTTATTATTGAAAAGCTATCCTTTCTGGACACACAAAACATGAGAACTGAACAGTTAACAATGAAACAAAATCGCTGGACATCTCGCATTGATCATAAGGACTGTAAACGAAAACAACAGGAAACCAGCTAGCATCATGGTCGACAGCATTTATCCCTGTTTTAAAGCGGAATCATCGTTTCATTACTGCACAGGGCCCCGTCATTATTATTAGTGAATTGCTGCCGTAATAAAGAGGCACATCACAAGTACAGTTTCCTAAACTTACTGATATATAGCAGTACCTTGCCCAAACGGCACTTCAGCCGTGATGATGTACTATTTACTGAGTGGTAGCCGTTGGCAGTTCACAACGGACTCAACACTGTTTTTCTCAGATACGGGTGCATTCCTGTACATTCGCTGTCTACCATCAGAGCCGTAACGGAAGACTACGGGGACTTGGCTGGCATCAACGGATAGCAGCATTCGGTCCAGTTTTGAAACGGAATATTTTCTTACAGTGAACGCAGAATTCAACTACATCACTGCAGACATCGTGGACCTTCTCGCTCGTGCCATCGCTCATGTTAAGTACGCCCTGCGGAAGCAGCGACATTTGCAAGCAATCTACATTGCGAACTTTGTTACCGATTTATTGAGATACCGTTTGGTTATGGAAATGCAACGCATTAAACAGTCCGAATAACTTTGACGAGACTCTGTGTTTTTTCACTGAAACATCTTTATTGATTTCATACAAAGGAGTTTGTCAGTACATGCCTGCACCCTCCCTAACTTGTCTGATCTCAAGAACAGAACATTACGAGATGATCAGACGTGCCAGAAAAGGTATGGGGAATCTTCATCACAGCACGAGTCACGGTACTAGCACGATGGTGGAATGGTCATTCTTTTTATACACCCATTCCGCTACCAGACTGCCACAATGACCCGTGCTTCTCCTGTCTGCGAGAGAGAGAGAGAAGCATATCTGGACCAGAACTTTTATTCTCGATTATATGCCGGTGCACGAAGGCCTTGCTCTTTATTCCACGGTAACTCGATCCCTGACGACGACGCTCTCGGGCTCTCTTCCGGGTTTTCCGATGCTACACAAAGAGAGAGTACTATCGTAATCTTATACGCGTCACATCACCATCACAGCTTACCGTATTCGCAGCTTCCGTAAGGGAAGGAGTGTACGGCGTCCACGAGATAACGCTTGTCGTCGTAGGGGACCAAGCTCTTCTTGAGTCTCGAAATGGTGTACATTGTTTGCTTTATACTCTGGATGGTGCACTGCTTCTGAGAGACCGCCTTTTCATTGAACAGAGAACCTCGGCACAGTTCGTGCAATAAATGCTTCCTCACCACGTCTTTCTTAACTAATTTCGCTCTCGCGATCTGTTTGTGTGACCCAGCCAAGAGAATGCTGTACATTTTCGCTCGGATGGCTACGGCTTCCTGAATAACACCACCTCCCATCTCGTCTTTGAGGTACCCCATCTGGTTCGCGTGCTCGTCGTTGAAAGGCGGGTGGTCTGGTGGATAGGAGGACAGATCTAGCTCACTCTCAATTTTCATCAGCTGCTCTTCCAGGCTTTCACACGTGAGAGAAAAAAATGTGCTGTCCGTATCGCTATAGATCAATTGCACTGGACACATCAAGCGAGAAAAGAGAGACTCGTAGATGAAGCTGTACATTCGGACTTTGGATATTTCTAGAATGGCAAAGCCCATGTAAAGGGCATGCGTGCATTTGATGCGACGCTGTTTCATCTCGTATAAGATGCACTTGTCACTCAGAATGAGAAAATGCTGACAGTCGACGGAGCTAGCTTTTCGGAGCGCGGTTTCTTTGTCGTACGCTAGGGCATACTTTTTCATGCGTCTCACATTTTTGTATCGTCTTACCGAACCTGTTCGACATGGTTTTGTACAGAAGTCGCTCAAATTTCGTGGACGCGGCATTCCTCAACGCGACGTTTCTGTGCACGAAGGTTCGCAAAAAGTTGTCTTGGCGGAACGAGATGATGCTGTTAACACGTTTTATCTTCATGCCCAACCTCACGTACAGTGCGAGCAATGCATAATGGACGACGTAGCGTTCTTTGTCGTAACACGTCAGCAAGAGTTTCTTTGTGTGTGTGTGTGTGTGTGGGGGGGGTGCTCAGCGCCAACGCATCTTTCAAGTGCTGTTGGTAGGGGGACAGTTCGTTCTCGTCCACGCACCTGTGTTCGGGTGCCAGGGGAAAATCCCTGGTGAGCGCGTGCAGTTCTTCGGGATACGACTAGTCTACGACGTAGACCTAACCCACTTCCGAATCGTGAGGAATGTCTATCTCGCTCCACCTCGAAGGATCGACCCACTCGAAAGCACCTGTCGGGAGATGGAAAGTCATCGCGTACGGGTACGAACTGTTGACGTCGAGATTCTGGATAAAAGTCTTTTCTTGCTGGGGGTCGTAATCGTCGCACGCCTCGTGATTAGCCCGACAGTACCTGTGGAAGCTGTTACAAATGCCTCCCCTGATTCCCTTCTTGATCGTTTCGTACATCTCTTGGTCGCTTATGAGCTCGAGTTTGACTTTGGTGAGGTTCAGAGCGCTGATCCACGCGTAACTGGCGAGGGACACGGTGCGTAAGGTATCTATTCCATCCGTCTCTAGCGCAATCTTTCTGAAATACAGCACGATGTCGGAACAGCTGACAGGTGTCGAGCGTGACGTAGAGACGCGTGTAATCTCCTAGGTCCTTGCATTTGAACAATTCGAAAATCTCGAGGGCGTACTGATAGTCCTCGTCCGTGATCTCTTGGTCGTTCAGGTCACTTTTGAAAGCTTCCTTTGGCGGTAGTGCGGGCAAATTGTAGGCTTCGAAACTGTCGACGAAGGTGTACGGATAAACGCCCTTCCTGAGAAGGCGATGGAAACGGTCACCAAACATTTGGCGAGTGCAATGAAACGCACTCTCGCCGCCGCTGGGGAGGAGCGTTTCTACCAGGTTAGACAAGGAGAGGTTGAAAAACTGCGTGGTATCGCGGAAATGGAGCTCGCCAATATTGAATCCTCGTATTTTTTCTGTGGTAGACGCTAAGATCCACGGTTCACCCACATTTAGAACATGCATGTGTCGGAGAAGGGAGCTCAAATCGTATTGCAGGTTGTGCACGCACACGACAAGTTCTTTGGTGTTACGACACGTAAGGTTACACGTATCACACAGCGTTGCAACAAAATTCGAGGAACCAGGGTCTATGAAACGGATGTGGTCGTGATGCGACACCTTTCGCGTATGTCGGTTAAATTCGCACCCGCAAAATTCGCAGTGCGTCGCGCACTCGTGTCGATCAAGGTTTACCACACTCATGACCAACGGTGAGGGAAGACGGTTCAGTCTATCGATTTGTTCGCTAAATTCCTTGAGCGCGAGTAAGCATTCTTCTGCCGCGTACGGTCCCAAATAGCCATCTATTATTTTACCATCACAACTTCTCACTAGCACGATGCTATACGAGCTTATCCTGTGCACACTCGAGGCGTCCTTCACGAGTGCATCCTTTTCCAATATGCTTTCCGTGTCCAACACCACGAAAAAGGAGTAGGGATGCATGTACTCTATCTTGGTGAAGGAGACACACTCCCCCGCTTTTGGCATTTCGAGAATCACTTCGTTTACGTCTCGACACAGACGTTCGCGCTGCTCCAACGCCCCCCTCGTCCTATAACCGCTCGTGCATTTCTCACAATAAAAATAGTCACCTCGTCCCATGAAAGTGCGAAATTTTCTGATTCCATAGAAATGCTCATTAACCTCGAGCAGGTGGACTTTATCTTTATAGAGCGCGCAGGGAACCCGTCCGGTAGATATGGAACTCGTCTGCTCGTCGAACACGTAGATGTAAACGATGAAAGATGAAAGTCCCTGAAAAGGTTAACCAGCTGTAGGAATCGAACCCACATCTTCTGGATGTGGGTCCAGGGCTCTACCAATTGAGCTAAGCTAACACGCCTTCTCAGCGACTTCCAGGGTGCGTCATCTGAAGGGACAAACCAGTCACTCTCTCTCACTCATCGTTTCATTCCATCACTCTTACATTTTTGCTCACTCATACAAAAGTCGGTCCAGGCAGAAAATATCGCCAAAGAAGTCGGCCCAGGGCGCACCGAGTCCGTCGTCCCGATGGTAAGCACCCGGACAGCCCCTCACCTGCGCGCCATCTACCACGCCCTGGAAAAAAATAATAAAAAAATCGCTTGAGAAGTCGGCCCAGCTATTGTACTTGAAGTTACATACATCTGTCAGAACTTTGTAATTAAAACTCCACTATGATGCTCACGTATAATAATGTGAGACTTTTCATAATAAAACTTGTAATTTTGATTGTAATCATATTGATTAAAAATATATTCTTTGATTAAATGTGCTACCCTTCTGCTTAATTGAAAACTCCCATTAATAAAAAATATTGTGTATGACGTGTGATACCCCTTCAATGCTATTGCCTCATGCCTGTAATAAGTATAATCGTTGTTACGTGTATTGTGTTTCTTCTGCACCAGGTTTTTTGGCTGTTTTTTCTCCTTCACACAGAGTCATAACATAATTCTCGACACTAATGACTTTAATAAATATATTTTCACTTGTACTTTTGTGTATGGCTATTCTTTGCATGTAAACCGCTTACTGCACACCTGTTGTATCGGGAAAAAAATTGCGAATCAAGTCAGCCCAAGCTAAAAAATGACGAAAGAAGTCGGCCCACGCTGAAAAATGTGAGAGGGTAAGCGCGCACACAGCCCTCCGGCCACGCTCCGCCCACCGGTAAGAGTCCCCACACGAGCGCCGCCCGCCAGGCGCGGGAAAAAATACGCGAACGGAGTCGGCCAATGCTCAAAAATGTCGAAAGAAGTTGGCCCAGGCTGAAAAACGTGAGAGGGTAAGCGCGCACGCAGCCCTCCCCCCGCCGATAAGCGCGCGGACAACCCTCCGCACACGCGCCGCGCGGAGAAAAATACGCAGAGGGCTCAGGCTAGGGTCCAGGGGTCCATGTTGCTAACCCTCACCCCCGCTTACGCCCACCCTAACAGCACTACTATCGCGCCTTCGATTTCTTGACGCTTATGAACTACTCTCATGTGAAGGTTTACGTGAAGGAGATGAGAAGTCAACCCGTCGGCTCCATCTTTAACCATGAGCGCCTTCGAGGACAGACAAAATTTGAAAGGCATGGAATAAGCTTCGAGGACGCGCAAGATTTGGAACACTCAATGGCACACTGATAGATCATATCCTTACGAACTTGAAGGAAGATAATTTGAATCATGGCGTAGCTGCCTGCGATATTAGTTATCACGAGCTCATCTACATGTCCATTAAATCATATGACGACACTAATCATCCAATTATTGAACGATCTAATATTGATTTCTCGCTCGTTGAGCGGTATATGGCCGAGGAGGCGTGGTCTATGCCTAATGATGGCAATGTGGAAGAGAAATATAGAATTTTTTTGTCTATCTTGCAAACTATTATCGCAAAATCCACACGTCAGATACTGGTTTCTAAGCGAAGTACGATAAAGAAGCCGTGGATTACCCCAGCTATATTACGATCCATAAAACATAAGAATAATTTGTATAAGAAACATCGATGTAACCCAGGGAATCTTGTTTTGTGTGATCGCTACAAAAAATATAATAATATGCTCAGAAAAGTGCTCAAGAGGGCAAAAGAGGAATATTTCTCTCGATCTCTAACTGATTGTAAGGGCGACCAAAAGGACATCATCAGGCATTTTGACTGTGCATATCAAGTCGAGTGCATAGAATGTGATGCAACCTACATTGGCGAGATAGACAAAAGACGTGGGACAAGACTAAAAGAGCCAGTTGCCAGGGCTACTAATGCTTAGCTTAACTAAACAGGACCGAATCAGTCTACCACTGCTGTCCTAAGGGACATATATTTTGATGGTGCAGTAACCTTTGCTCATGACTAGCGATGGGGCCCTAGAAAGTTCTTAGAATCCTGCTTTATCAGGCGTGATGCTTCAGCCTGTAATACATACCGTGGCCCCCTATCGGATGTGTAAGATTCCCTCTTAGATAGGCTGATGTGCTCATCTTTGGCGTTTGTTGTACTGATGATGCCACCCGGATAGGCGACAAAACGTTTACGCTCTGTTTTTATTCGTTGTGTTGAGCGGTGTTTGCAGTAAAGGATGCTACATTATGAGGTTGTCACCCGGCTTTTGGAATAGATTTTCAAATAAAGTTGTTGTTTTACAAAGCTCAATACATTGCAGAAATCATTCTTGCTGCCTATTGTTTTGGGGGTGCCATCCTTGCAGTCACATGAAGCACTGAAGGGCCAACTTAAAAAGTAAAGGCAATCTGATTTATGTTCTTGCCGACATGGCACAGCGTATGTACGAGGTAGCTCCATTTCAGAAGCCTGAGAACACTCAAAGCAATTAGTGTGCTAGCATCAGATATGGTGTACATCATTACATATTTGCTTTTGCTAGGGCAACTAAGAAGGGTGGATAGAAAGGCAGTTACAACCTGTTTCCACAAAAGACACTCAGATTCATTAGCAATTTCCTCCAAGAGAGCCAAGGCTTTTTCTAGATTACTAGAACATGGGTACCTGGTTATAAATAACAAGAATTCATCTACCAGAAGTCAGTGTTTCACACACCCTGCTTTCCATCAACACTATTAAAAGCTGTGTCCCCCAAACCTGCACGAAATTCCTGGAGAGTCTTTACTGGACACTGTTGCTGTCCCTCTCACCAGGTGCTCTCTATGAACCCGATTCACAGTTCTGGATGCACTGCCTGAGCTAACTTCAGCATGCTTTCCCAACACGAATGGTAACTGCTATGAGGAGTGTTGTACTTACTGAAAGCAACATGAAATGCTGTACCTTGACAGGTAATGTTGATATCCTTCTTAAGACCGTAGAGAGATGTTCCTTGCTCCCTTTCTTCCAAATCTTACTATCAGACGCAAGCCCACTTGCCACCAAGCCCATGAGTTGTGCCTCACAGTCAGTGCAATCAAGGGAATCTATCACTGAGGCTCAGAAAAGCTGTTTTCCATCGGGATCTGATCCAGCACTGAGCCGTGAGTAGCCCCGTGAAAGCACCAGGGTTTCTTCGAATTTTAGATGTGCCAGCGTTTGTTTTCCTCCCCTCCTTCTTTTTATGTAGTAGCTGATTACTTTAGCCTTGTACTGCTTTGGAGATTGAAGATGTGGAGATGATGTAAGAGGTGCAACTAGGCTTTATGCAAAATGAGGCAAAGTGTGACTACGTACAAATCTTATGAGAATGTTTATGTATCATTCACACAAAGAGAGGATACGTGTTACATCTTTTTCCGGTTTTGATATTTATTTATTTATGAATATATCTCAAAGGCAGGCATTACATGAGGGGGGACATCAACATGAGTCACTTAACAAATACGGAAGTTACAAGAACATACATATTTGGAAGACAAGACTATTTTTCGTTCGCTCATCAGTCTTGCTCAAGAAATTGTTCACTGTAGCAATGGTACACAATGTCACGAAAGGAGTGCTCATCTATCGTTCCGCAAGACTCATTAAAAAGCACTAGTGTTGTGTTTCAACACAACATGTTGAACTCATGAACCATGCATCATCCTGAGAGCTATAGATCATCCTAAATACAGATGCTGAATTATTTTAAATGTGATAGACGAGCTGTGCGAAGAGGTACCCCCAGTTAGGATCTTGGGTACTTGAAGCCTGTGGCATTTACTGTGGGAAAGGCTTGCCAGACTCTCTTCACTGCACAGGCTGGGATGACCATGATCTTGTTTTTCCCAAGCTTGTGCCATACTCACCTTGCAAACTGGCGATACGCAGTGTATCTGCATGTACACAGATGTACATAAAATATAGTTTAGGCAAATAGGTAACCGGTTACAGTACAGTGTGTGTGCAATGTCATTTCTACATGTACCTGAGAGCAACTACAGTTTACCTGCCCACACCTTGTACATTACTACACATGCTGTGTTCTTTTAGAACCCAACATTGTTTTACTTTTCACTGAATCGACAATCAAGAACACTCAATATCGCTAAAAACCTACGCTAAAATATTATGCACAGGGCAATACATAAAAACGTGACTCAGGACACAGCACACTGACAATTACAAAATTGCCTACATTGGTTTTCTCCAGTTCAGAGTCGTGTACTGTATAGCCTTTTTATGTGCTGCGCCCTGTACTGGAGTTTTTAACGACTTTATTGCAGGACCAAACCAGTTTTGGGCGCCCAAATTTTAACATCGTTCGACAAGGACACATGTGACTTACTTGTGAATATAGTCGCTCATAGGTTCGCGCTGCCCACGGAGTTCAATATGCGACCTTCAGGACAGTCATATTGAAGAATAGAAGTTGGAAATCTTTGTGGGTTGTAATGCACTCATACTGCAGTCATTCGGCAGTGTTTTCGAGCTCCTTGCAGCACAAGCATTCGATCTCCTTCGGCATTATGACACACCAGCCACACCGGCACCATGAACAGCAAGTGCGCATTAGATATCAGAACACGAAATTTCTGAGAACGTTTACATGTTCGATCACAGTGTGCGTTAAAAAGCTCATCGCTTACCTGAAGACAGGCGACTCATGCTGTTTGCTTCATCTGTGACTGATGTTCGTAGAGCTCTAACTTCGTCTCGCATTCGCGGCATCGGCGACGTTTCGAAAGCCTACCGAGCTGTTCAGCACGCAGAATTTTCCTCTCGATCGCAGAAAGGTCAGAAAGAAGTTCCGGGCTCGAAGTCTCCGCATTTCTTCCTTCGACGTCCATATTGAAGATCGCTTTCCGGACGGATGCCGGCGCTCTCACAAACTCACTAACAACAGAACTTCCGGTCCGGGCGCCCAATGAAACGTGGCCCTCGTGATTTCGTCACGCACACGGAAATTGGCGGATGTCCACTGCAAAGAGGCTAGATTTCGGCCCCGATTGCGCGAGTTGAGGGGGAAAGCGAAGCCAGTTTTCAGCTCCCCGTTTGGCAAACTTTGCGTCCGCGCACAGCCAAAATATTTCGCGTGTGGCTTGGAGGCATATTATACCTTCGTAATAGATGCAAACGAAATATTTGTCGAACTTCTGGTCAGAGTCCCTTTAAACAAGTGCTTCTCCCTAATACATATAAATTTCACTAACCAGTTCGCGTTCCCGGTACGATCAGATCCTGGTGAGGACGGCGGTGACCCCGGTATATCTGAGGACGATGAATCTTCTGCTGCGACGCACACACTTTCCGGCATGCTATCGTACGAACAGAAGTTCTGTGCGCGCGATAGTTCTAGAATGCGGAGTTCTAGCGCAGTCAGGTTCGGGAGACTCGACATTTTCGACGTAGAAAGTGGTTGCAGACGCTCACAGCCACTTTCGTTTTCACCGGATTAGCGAGTGGAAGCGCGCGTATTACATGCGTCCTCGACAGATGGCGCGGTGTGATGCCATTGTTGAGAGACTGCCGGTTTCCTACTAGGTACCTAGACATGCAATCATCGAAAATTCGATTTAAAAAAAGTACAGCGATTTCAGCGGAGTTCTTTGACATTTGAACTTTAGAAGGTTCAAGCTTTTCACTGAATATAAAGTTTCGATAGGTTTGTATTCACTTTTCGGTCCCTTTAAAGTAGCACAGAAGTCATTTTTAAGACCCTCTTTTCCTCCTATAAAGCTGTTAAGTAGGTCAGTAAGATGCACCATGCGAAGTAATTCACACCACAGATTCATAATTATCGCAGAAATTGAATTTAAAGTACGCCGCTGAAACCAACCGTGTGCAACGGTGGTGGAGAGCAGCATCAGCCTGTGATCTGCTGGAACCTTGCGCTGACGCTATAAGGAGAACGCTCGCTGATTGGTCTACAGAAATGTTGTCTGCTACTCCGCTGTCGTCTGCTACTCGGCTGTTCGGGGTTCTGAAAAAGCCTTTCTCCTGGCTCGGTAATCATTCGGCCGCTCCTTCTATCCGGGGGAACTGGCAAAACTGGTTTACGGCGGCAAAGGGACGAGGCGCTGACCCCCACTGACCGGCGAACCAGAACGATTTCTCCTTATAACGTCATCGGTGACGTCACATCATACCTTCTCCTCTCTTCTCCTCATACCCATCTGGAGTGGCGAGTTAAGGGTGAACGCGACCCACGTTTATGTGAGTTTCTTCTGGGAAACAAATTGCACACATCAAAACCTTCCGCGCTGTTCGGTAAAATGACAGACACACTTTCATCAGAAGTCTTAATATGAAATTTTTGGTATGGCCCTCTGTACTCCTTTAAAAAATGTGTGAATGTACCGATAAAGCACCAACGAAAATTTTGTATGTGACAAGATCTCGTCGAATTTTGTGAGCAGTCACCATAGGTAGACAAGGATAATTCACTAGCGATTTAGCGGTAAATGCGAGAGAAATATGTGACCATTAACCGCCTTTTCCGGTCCATGCTTGACTTCCGGGTATCAACTTCCGGTTTAAACCCAACTTCCGGTTGTCCACATCCCGTTTATACTTGACTTCTAGTATGCATTTCCGGACCAATTTGACTTCCGGTCTAACCTCACTTCCGGTTGTCCACCTTCACTCAATGCTTGATTTTCGGTTTGACACTTTCAATTACCATATGTAAGTCCATTTAATTGGCCTTTAATTAGCTTGGGTAAGCACAGGTTACCTGATGTAATCTTGAATTCCCTTAATTACTAACTACTCTAATTACGTTTACTTGCCTTAATTACTCTCAATTCCCATTTAATTGCGTTAATTACCTTTAATTACATTTAATTACCGCCGGAATAACCTGCGGTTTCCTTCGAAATTATTTAATTTCATTTAATCTTTGTCTCAATTACATATATCTTGCATTCATTACCTTTAAACTCAACTTTCTTGTTGTAATTACCTCTAAGTACCTTTAGTTACTCTTAATTACCTTCGACTACTTCAATTTGAAATCATTACCTCCATTTATATTTATCCCCTTTGCACGTCCACTTATACTGGTGTCTCGGTGAGGCTTCACCATCTCATACACGGACACACACATACACCCAGACATACACCTTTTTCAATTTGGACACTCCTAATGCTCACGCGTTAAAAATTTAAAAAGGCGCATTCCATGTACTTTTCTACAAATGCGTTATTTGATAGCCAGCGCATATAACATTTTGACGAATGCAAAACCTGAACTCTCCAATCTCGTGACGATCCCGAAACGCTCAGGATGTGCCACGATGAGCAAATAGTAGAATCAAACAGCTCAGAGGTGGCCCCACGCTTGGTCGCTGTGTGCAAACAAGATCAAGTCAAATACGGCGGTGGTATCTTTTGGGGCGCAAAGGTGGTCACGTTGGCGTGGACGAGCTACCCAGAGCCATCACTACCCTTGTTGTGTTGAGTCTTTGTTTGTTTGTCTTTGATGTTCATGTGCAGAAATAACAATACAAAGTAATCTTTCCCAACTATGCCATGTAGGATTTGAGGAATATCCTTTTTTGTTTCGAATATAAGAAGGCTCCCAAAGCATGCAGCTACATCAACTACAAGAACTACCTTCACAGCTTCCCAAACGACCTGCATGAACGTGCATACGTTGGAACATCACCTTACTCATAGGAAAGACCTCACTATGCTTTATCTCCTCCTCTTGATTATGATCTACCACAGTTGAGGCCGCAAACGCGTTAGAGCTTCCCGTGGAAGACAGACCTACATCATGATCGTAGTTGTCACGTGGACGTAAAGTCACGAATTACCTGTATTCCTGTGAAGAATTATCAAGTCGCTCGGTTTTAACAAATACCGCCAATGCGTTAGCGCAACCTGTTGAAACAATCCATGTTCCCATGCATGTCCCTCAGTATACAAAGGGTGTTTCACTTATAGTGTCACAAAAAGAGTACATTTAAAAAACCTGTGTGTCTGAAAATTACGAAGGCAACGGTGTTTATCCTCGGCGAACTTTTGCCATGATCTGGGAGGACCTTGATCCTATTTCAGTCGCGAGAAATTGCATTTTCTGAATTCAACTACAAAATTTGCGAAGCCAATGGCACGTTTTCTTCTTTTTCTTGGCGACAACAGAAAGCGCATCTTGGATTTACCCCATTTCATCACAAAGTACATTGGCTACTAGAACGGTAATAGCTGGAAAGAAATTGGGGTCGTTTCGAGACGCCCTAATTGTCGGTCGCGCTCGGTCCTCCAGTGGCGAATTCGGGTGGTCATTTCGTGTTAACTTTTTTGCCAGATCTCGAGCAGTCATGTTCGCTTGGTCAAAGCGATGCAATCTCGCATGTTAGCGTGGCGCGTTCCGAGCGCCCGGAATTTCCTAGCTAGCACTTTTGTCGCCCAAACGATCGAGCAGCGGGTTGCCCAACTATATCCGGTGTCGTCACATCCGCACTGTTATGGTGGAGAGTGATCTCATTGGCTCGCACGTCCAAGTTCACGTGGTTTAGCAGACGACGGAGCCCGAAGACGGGCGACCGCGATGCCCCTAGCGTGATCCAAGGAACTAAAACCGGTCGATTCCTGTCACTCATGTTCGGGTGGCAACGGTAACGTGATCCATCTCAGGCGCCGCCCTAGCAATTTCCGAGCGCTAGGCCGTGTAGCCATGAAATGACCACCCGAATTCACCACAAGAAACACAGCAAGAAGCGTTGACGCGCCCTTCATTTTCCTCTTCTGTACTTCTTCTGATAACGGCACCAAAGTTCGAACGCCATAATCATCTGAAACAATACTGTGGAGGAAACAAGAAGAGGAAGGTCACCGTTTTTTCCCGACCTTTGTTGCATTAACTTCGCGGCGAAAAGTACACGGTCAACAACTTGCTCCTCTCACAATGAAGGATTTCCCAGTTTTTTAAATCCATTATTATTGTAGCATATAGGGAATGTACTTTGTGACGGGTAAATCCGACATGTGATTTCTGTTTCTGAAAAAGAAAGAAAGAAAACAATATGGCCATTAGTTTTGCAAATGCCGCTCGGAGTTTAAATCAGAACATTCAATTTCTCACGACTGAAAATTGTGCTCGTGTGTCATGGCAAAAGTGCGCGGAAGATAAACAGCGTTGAGCCCATAATTTTCAGACAAGTATATTTTGTATGTATATGTTTGCGAGGTGAAATACACAGTGTATGCGCTATAGGGGGTTGGTATTGGACCACTAAGCGGTGCTCCAAGGCACCGGCTGACGGAATCGTCGTAAATGTAGACGCCCTGTTTTATAAACCTCTTATAAGCCTCTATAAACCTTGGTCTAATCTTAAGTTTTCCCATCCTTCCCGCATTCATCCTACCAGTTTGTAAACAATAATAAACCGATATTACCTCCGAATTTCGTGTACCACGTTTGCCCAACCGTCACAACCCAATCTGCCGAATCCCACTTGGCTGAACGCTTCTAAGCGGCTTATCTGTGAGGGGGAAAGTTCGCCAAGCTGGGAAAGGATACAAGAGTCTTTCGACAGGTTATATATCGGCGACTTCCAACCAGTTATGTGTTTAGACGCTTCCCTTCTCGTCAGTAAAATAGTAATAATTCATTCCATACACCCTTTAACAGAGCTCCTCGGAGCAAGTACAACGCCTTCATTACATTTGTGTACGGGACCGCATTGGTAGAAGTTGACGCACGACAACTATTAAAGGACATATTCTGCACAGCTAAACACACCTTTTATTTGATACACCCCGTCACCATAAATGAAAGAATAACAAATATTTATGAAAGTACAAGTCTTGGCTACAGATAATTATTCCCTTCAACGTGTTCCGGTATGCCATGTGTGACGTCATCTGAAGACAGAGGATCGTAGTTATGCGATGACACACCACAAATGCACAGTCAATTTTGCTTTAAAATCACTTTTTTCCAAAGGGAGGTTCAGGAGTTTGAGTTGTGCAATAGCAGGCCGTGCCAATGCAAACAGGGAATTTGTCCCCGCACGCTTTCGCGCACCTATCCTTGACCTTGCAGAGTTGACGGCCTGGAAAGGAAAATATATAGTTTACACACTGCCGCAGCCACTGAGCACCGTAGATGAAGTGAAAGTTTGCTGGCACATATTGAATAAGCCGAAAGCCTGACGCAGTCAAAAGGCAGAAGCGCATACTGGGTGCCTCGTCAGCTGTGTGCGAACAATAATATTATAAGATGAAGGGGAATGATGATGATGCTTCAGGTTTTCTTGGCGCATAAGCAACGAAGGCCATAATGCGCCAAGACAATGATAAGGAAAGTACTAGTTAAAAGTATAGTGATTCAGCTAAGATAAAACTGTACAGTTAGAGAATAAAAGGACATAAAGCTAAAACTACAATGCATTTAAAACACCAACGTCTTCAAAGAAACTAAAATGAAGGGGAATGAGAACGACTACGAACATGTACACGTCAGTGTGACAGAATGAGGTTCATGATGATTGTTGGTTCTGGTACTGCATCAAGTGTTTCAACTCGGCCACAAATGTATTTGGGGCATATCCGCTTTGATCGGTAAAGAGTACCACAGGCCGGGGCTGCGAACGGAAAGGGCGGCTCTAGTAGAGCCTGCGAGGTGCTGCTCGAGCACTGGTTTATCCTGATAGGGCTTTTCGTTTTCGGTTAAACCCGATGTTTCACGATATTTGCACCCCGAACATATTTTCTGCAATATCGGGTATAACCCGATTTCCACCGGGGAACCCTGAGGCCCTCACGCTTGGGGTGTCGTTGAAAGCCCCCCCCAAAAAGATCTATCATATAAATCAAAACAATAACAATATCAGTCAAAACAGGTCAGGAAGGAGGTCTGCGTATCATTTCTTTTATAATCCCGGCCTGCTCCTCCTAAACACGAACGCTCGTGGAGCTGGGACACGTGTTTCGATTCCCCAGGTCATTCAATGACGCGGTTCCAAATGCTTCTTGTCAGGTGACCTATTCCCACTAGCGCGAAAGAAACTAAGCATGGCAATGACATCCATATATATGAGCAAGATTCAGGGACAAACCAAATTAGTTGAGCCGAAAGCCACCACGTGGGGTATCGAGGATGAACTCTCCCCCCGTCCCTCTCCCCTCTGCACATTCGTCCAGGACGTCGTACACACCCTTTCTGATATTATGGTCTGATAAAGCCTGCTGACAGAAGTATTTTTGATCCTTCACCAGATATAACCTCTGTGGCATCCAGCTGCCCGATTTTCATGCAGCTACTTGAAGTGATGAAGTGCGGTCTCCTGAAATCAGCAAAAGAAAAAAAAAAGCTGGGTTGTTAAGAAACTAAGTAAAAGTAACTGTATGAGTATTCATATCTAGATACGTCTGTACGTACGCTTAGTGAAATATTACACGCATCTTTGTGTAGGTGCTTGCATTTGTAACCGAATTACATGCTAACTTTCAGATTATTTTTCAGAGTTCTACGACAATGACTACAAAAGCTATGACGAGTTGATACTTTATATTTCATTGTCCGATTTGTGCTAACGAGTCTCTGTCTATCCACTTTGCTCTTTGACGTAATGAACAAAAGCAGACACGAACGATACACACAGACAGGTGATCATGGGTGGCGTATCTTTCTGTGTCGTTCATTACGCGTTACAACCCACACCCTCAAGTGGCGTTATATTTTTCGTAGTGCGCATCGCGTACGTGTATGAAATTGATAAAACATAGAGAAAGAGACCCCCAAAGACCACCCCCAGAGACCACCAAATGGCGCGCCGAACTGCGCCCCTCGGAACGCCATTCTCCCGCATTTTGTAACGCCTACTAACGCAAGCGTGTCTGTTGTCTTGTGCGTTTTGAAGATGAATTGTGAGTCATCAACTATTTCCAAGTGACCGCATGAATTGTGATGGGGAAGTGTTTCGCGCCGTATTGTAACAGTGGTTACAAGTCTTGCACAGAAAAGTACTCTCTTTTCAAGCCACCCGACGACGAAGCACAGCTCGACGCGTGCAATTCCACGCAAAGACCGGGTGCTTCAGAGGACAGACCGTGTCTGTGAGGAGCATTTTGCTCCACACATTGTCCTGAAAACGTGGTCTGCTGAACATAATGGTCACAGCGTGAAAACAAATTGCATGCACTGAAGCAAAAGCTTGATGGCATGATAAACGAGGGACAATGGGAGTGTAACCAAGTATTTCACCATGATTACCCCAATGCAGCTCCTCTTGAATGCATTATCTACTATGTTACTGGGTTTGTCTCAAGGAAAATTTGCAATCAGACATCGTGCCGTATTTGTAAAGAAGCCCTTGTGGGGCAAAAGGGCTTCTCAAGTGCTCCTGAGGCAGACCTTGTCAACTGCAATACAAGGGGCAAGCTCACACACCCAAATCTGCCTCTCTTTCATCTCTTCAGAGAAGCTGAGGAGTACTTTTCAAAGTATTCACATGAAAGGGACGCTTATGGTAAGACCAAAGACGCTGTGCTTGAGAACTATGAGTTCATCTTTCCATGCCCTATTCACAAAGAGGACATGTTGGCAAAATTGCTGCACTATTATGTGTGCCTACGCATGCGACAATACTGTCGCCAGTTGAGAAACAAGAACAATAAGAAGAACCAGGACTTGCGCAAAATGTCGAAGCTTACGCGAGCACCTGTGTCCGGGACGAGCGCAATTTAATTTGTAGATACGTGATAGATGCTGTATGTTCAATGTTCATGTTATTCATTCGTTTGTTGTACTGTTGAATCAGTGATTCGTAATGATTTATGATTGGCCCTTGCTGTAAATAAATTGTGTTCACTCAAAATGACTTCATATATGATCAGGGGCTAAGATAAAAATGCCCTTGTATCCACACTTTTACTCACGTTGTTAACTGTTAGGTTGGTTAGGTACTGAAAGTGCGAGTGCACAGCCGTGGACTGGGAGATGAAATTCGTTTCATTTTTGAAGAGCTCTTTGCACTGAAGCTCTGCTTACTGGTAAGGTACCTACTGGCCACCTCATGCACTGGAAGTTTCTCTACATTACGCTATCGCTCAATACCCGATCTGGCCCTGAAAACATGAATTCAAAGCCCGAGCATCATTGGAAGAGATGCACTGCAGCGCATTCGCCTCTGCGGCCCGCACGGACTAGAACAGATAAATTGACGCCGAAAGACAAATCACCTCTAATGAAATACAACATGTCTTCAAAACACATAATTTGTAAATCATTCGCGAAGAGAGAAACACGATAGCGAGCTACGTGAGAAGCCGTTCGCTGGGTTCGCGCACCTCACAGCACCCAATGGGCCACAGTTTGGCGCGCCACCTCTCGGCGCGCCTTGAAAGCAGAGCGCTAACGCGACGCCCCTGCCGGGCCCGTTCTGTCACCTAACCTATTCTTACATCGTGCCTATGGCGCATCAGCGGCTCCTGCTGGGGAATGTTGACAGCGTCTCTTCTCGCCATACATAAAGCACTAATTCGGCGGCCTAACATTTGCCCGTACTGCATGGAATAAGCGACACGTCAGAGAGGACGCTGCAAAGCGTATTATCGAAAAGCTTAAAAGTCTACCTCGGTGTACCTTGTGCAACTTCAAATGTCCTAGCTACAGTAGAAGCCAGAGAACTTCCATTATATGTACTGAGCAGGCAGGAAACAGTGCGGCACTACGTTCGTGAATGCACGCGGCATCACAAACACCCCCTTGCAAGGAAGGTGGAACGTCGAAATTCCCGTCAAAGTGATCGCTCCATATCGCAGTGCTTTACCAAAAGCACAGTTGACATTAACGGCGGTCGATCCTCCATGGACAGTGCAACTTCCTCGTATCGCGCTGACTGTTCTTGGTGTATGTCTGTTCTTGGTGTGACAGCCATCGTGCTAGGACAGCAATTTTCACAGACGGGTCGACATGAACGTCTGAGTCTTCATCAGCGTTTGTTGTACCACAGCATAGTAGAGGATCAATGGAAAGGCTTTCTCACAGAACATCGTCGACAAGAGTGGAATTAGTAGCCATGCAGTTGGCAATGCAATATATGTGGACGCACGCAAGGTGCCCGCGCAATGGGTCATATATTGCGATTCAAAGGCCAAGCCATAACACCATTCTTGGGAAGTGGCTGTATGGCGCCAATAGTACGGGACATTCCCATAGCATACAAGAAAGCAGTAGATACTGGCCACGACATACTGCTTCAGTGGCACATGTTGGCATACGGGTTAATGAAGCTGCAGATGAGATAGCAGATATAGCGGACCTATCGTCAACGTAACACACAGTGACATATTCCAGGTCATATTCCAGGTCAGATGTGAAAATTGCTGAGAGAAGGGAATGGTTACAAGTCGACAGGCGGTCATCCTTGCTTCATGAGATTGATCCGGAGCAGAAATTCCGCCCAGTATACAAACGCTTTTGCATCGGTTTCGCCTTAACGTTCCGTATGGTCAACAGTTTCTCCATAAAGTCGGCAGGACTAGTTGAGCAAACTGTCTAGTGTGTGCATCTGTGGAAAACACGGAACACATCGTTATGCACTGCACAAGATATGCATCCCAAAGAGCTACATTGAAGTCTGCTCTAGCCCGCTTGGACTATAGAACCTTCGATATAGTCAAAGTGCTGGCTGTAGGGACCCCAAGAAGAGAGACGCGGCGTTATCAGCGCTTGTCAACTTCATAGTGAGCAGTGATATGGAATCTCACTCAAGGAGCGGCATTCTAGGCATGCGTTGTCGAGTTCCCCGTTCCTCTTGCAATTCAGTTCACTTCTAGGGGATGTAACTACGCATGTGCACGTACAGGTGAAAGGTGACAAAAGTGAGTGACTGGGAGAGGTGATGTCTTTCTGTTTTCAGTTTTCTTTCTCCTTTCATTCATTTCATTTCCATTGTGGGAGTAGCAGAATTCGTTGGGTCACGAATTCAATATCTTTCGTTTTTTTTCGGTGCTGGGCGAGGACACCAATTTTCCTGCCTCTTAATTCATGAACGCTTCCTCTTATGAAAATGCTCTAGAGGATTTAAATACTAGAGACATTGTTGCATCCTTCCACCAAAATAATCGTTTCTAGGTAGAAAACTGCTGTTCCTTGTGCTGGCGCGCTTGCCCAAAATTTTACTTGTACTGGGCAAGGCCAGCAACTTTCAATCCTGTTAACTCGTGAAAGAAGGAAGTCACTGATAAGGTTAGCCAGCTGTAGGCACGAAGTTCGAGCACGACCCCCAGAAGACTTGGGTCTTCTGGGTTACGGGTCAGGGCTCTACCAGCTGAGCTAAGCTAACACACCTCCCCAGCTACTTCCAAGGGTCCATCTGAAAGGACAAACGAGCTGGCTAACCTTTTCAGTGACTTCCTTCTTTCATTCTTAATTTCTGCGGCACTTGAGGCACTTTGTCCTTGTCTTTGGATTTGTCCTTTCTATGTGTTCCAGCCTCAGAACATCAATTGTCATCATGCTCTTAACTCGTAAACGCTTCCGTTTATCAAAATGCTCTCCGAGATATAAATACTAGAGGTATAGTTGCATCATTCTACCAAAGTATTCTTTTCTAGGTAGCAAATTGTGGGCTCCCTGCACTCGCGCGTTTCCACCTATTTTCCCATTGAGCCCTAGCATTTAACGTATACGTCCATGGAACCAAGGAAATTATTCGTAGACTGTTCAAACTACGTGAATATATTAGTTTTATAACATATTCAGACACCCCAGAGAGCATTGCAATTTATGCGAGTGAAATTATGCTGTTCAAGAAAAAGCGTTCAAAACACATGGGGCCGTGAAGGGCGCACGGGTGTACTAGGCGAAGGACGCTTTATGTTTTGTCCCTAATTCTTGGGAATGTATAGCATGTAACACAAATAAAAACGAAAAACACTGAAGATTAAAGCCGTAATAACGAAGGGCCCCTCTACGGGGTGCATAGGAAAGAAAGAGAATGGGTGTTGGCAGACCTTTTGGGGTGCTATGGGGGTGCATGTCAGTCTGTATAAATCACTGTGCTTGAGTCTCAGCTGATCGCCTTACCAGCTCAGGTAAACTTCCAGGGTAAGCACTGTGTGGGGGCTTGTGCCCGGTACTTGCCTGCAGGACAGTTTTCTGTACAAAAGAAGAGTTTCAAACCACCGCAGAGTACTGTAGTCGATTCCCCCAGGGTAGTTTGCGTTCGAAAAATTCGAAAAACATACGGCGGTAAAGTGTAAAGCAGTTCGGATTTATCCGAAAACTCGGCTTTTAAACGTTCCAACAATCGAGAGCTGCGCAAGAAAAGCCATGCCCTGATGACTTGTTTGTGGGGTTCGTTGCCTTTCCTGTCGCGATTGCCTCGCATTGCCGGTTACTAGCCCCTAGGATAAGGAAGGGTCGACCCATGGCGCCGAGTGCGTGGGGGCTCGTGGGCCTGAGCCCCTGGAACTTTCCCTCCCCTCAGCTCCCTCCGGCAGATTTAAAACTCGCCGCCTATGCGTGCATCTCTTTTTTTGGAAGGGATGTCCTAAGAATCGCGTGTTTCATCCGAGTGAACTAGAAAATCCTGTAAAAAGTTGCCTCACAACGTGACAACCTGGAATCCCCGACACCCTGCCCGGCCTCTGTGCGTAAAGTGTTTGTGTATGGGGGGTTGTGGCGCAGCTCCCTCCGGCAGATCAAAAACTCTCCGCCTATGCGTGCATCTCTTTTTTTGGAAGAGATGTCCTAAGAGTGAACATGAAAATCCTGTAAAAAAAATTGCCTCACAACGTGACAACCCGGAATCCCCGACACCCTGCCCGGCCTCTGTGCGTAAAGTGTGTGCGTGTGCGGGGGGGTTGTCGAGCAGCTCCCTCCGGCAGATCGAAAACTCTCAGCCTATGCGTGCATCTCTTTTTATTGGAAGGGACGTCCTAAGAATCGCGTGTTTCATCCGAGTGAACTAGAAAATCCTGTAAAAAATACTTACAACGTGACAACCTGGAATCCCCGACACCCTGCCCGGCCTCTGTGCGTAAACTGTGTGTGTGTGTGCGGGGGGTTGTGGCGCAGCTCCCTCCAGCAGATCGAAAACTCTCCGCCTATGCGTGCATCCCTTTTTTTTTGGAAGGGATGTCCTAAGAATCGCGTGTTTCATGCGAGTGAACTAGAAAATCCTGTAAAAAAATGCCTCACAACGTGACAACCTGGAATCCCCGACACCCTGCCCGGCCTCTGTGCGTAAACTGTGTGTGTGTGCGGGGGGGGGGGGGGTTGTGGTGCAGCTCCCTCCGGCAGATCGAAAACTCTCCGCCTATGCGTGCAACTCTTTTTTTGGAAGGGATGTCCTAAGAATAGCGTGTTTCATGCGAGTGAACTACAAAATCCTGTAAAAAAATTGCCTCACAACGTGACAACCCGGAATCCCCGACACCCTGCCCGGCCTCTGTGCGTAAAGTGTGTGTGTGTGCGGGGGGGGGGGGTTGTGGCGCAGCTCCCTCCGGCAGATCAAAAACTCTCCGCCTATGCGTGCATCTCTTTTTTTGGAAGAGATGTCCTAAGAGTGAACATGAAAATCCTGTAAAAAAAATTGCCTCACAACGTGACAACCCGGAATCCCCGACACCCTGCCCGGCCTCTGTGCGTAAAGTGTGTGCGTGTGCGGGGGGGTTGTCGAGCAGCTCCCTCCGGCAGATCGAAAACTCTCAGCCTATGCGTGCATCTCTTTTTATTGGAAGGGACGTCCTAAGAATCGCGTGTTTCATCCGAGTGAACTAGAAAATCCTGTAAAAAATACTTACAACGTGACAACCTGGAATCCCCGACACCCTGCCCGGCCTCTGTGCGTAAACTGTGTGTGTGTGTGCGGGGGGTTGTGGCGCAGCTCCCTCCAGCAGATCGAAAACTCTCCGCCTATGCGTGCATCCCTTTTTTTTTGGAAGGGATGTCCTAAGAATCGCGTGTTTCATGCGAGTGAACTAGAAAATCCTGTAAAAAAATGCCTCACAACGTGACAACCTGGAATCCCCGACACCCTGCCCGGCCTCTGTGCGTAAACTGTGTGTGTGTGCGGGGGGGGGGGGGGGTTGTGGTGCAGCTCCCTCCGGCAGATCGAAAACTCTCCGCCTATGCGTGCAACTCTTTTTTTGGAAGGGATGTCCTAAGAATAGCGTGTTTCATGCGAGTGAACTACAAAATCCTGTAAAAAAATTGCCTCACAACGTGACAACCCGGAATCCCCGACACCCTGCCCGGCCTCTGTGCGTAAAGTGTGTGTGTGTGCGGGGGGGGGGGTTGTGGTGCAGCTCCCTCCGGCAGATCGAAAACTCTCTGCCTATGCGTGCATCTCTCTTTTTTTGGAAAGGATGTCCTATGAATCGCGTGGTTCATGCGAGTGAACTAGAAAATTCTCTAAAAAATTCCATCACAACGTGACAACCCGGAATCCCCGACACCCTGCCCGGCTTCTGCGCGTAAAGTGAGTGTTTGTGAGTGCGGGGGGGGGGGGGGGGGGTTGTGGCGCAGCTCCCTCCGGTAGATCGAAAACTCTCCGCCTATGCGTGCATCTCTTTTTTTCGGAAGGGACGTCCTAAGAATCGCGTGTTTCATCCGAGTGAACTAGAAAATCCTGTAAAAAATACTTACAACGTGACAAGCTGGAATCCCCGACACCCTGCCCGGCCTCTGTGCGTAAACTGTGTGTGTGTGTGCGGGGGGTTGTGGCGCAGCTCCCTCCAGCAGATCGAAAACTCTCCGCCTATGCGTGCATCCCTTTTTTTTTTTGGAAGGGATGTCCTAAGAATCGCGTGTTTCATGCGAGTGAACTAGAAAATCCTGTAAAAAAATGCCTCACAACGTGACAACCTGGAATCCCCGACACCCTGCCCGGCCTCTGTGCGTAAACTGTGTGTGTGTGCGGGGGGGGGGGGGTTGTGGTGCAGCTCCCTCCGGCAGATCGAAAACTCTCCGCCTATGCGTGCATCTCTCTTTTTTTGGAAAGGATGTCCTATGAATCGCGTGGTTCATGCGAGTGAACTAGAAAATTCTCTAAAAAATTCCATCACAACGTGACAACCCGGAATCCCCGACACCCTGCCCGGCTTCTGCGCGTAAAGTGAGTGTTTGTGAGTGCGGGGGGGGGGGGGGTTGTGGCGCAGCTCCCTCCGGTAGATCGAAAACTCTCCGCCTATGCGTGCATCTCTTTTTTTCGGAAGGGACGTCCTAAGAATCGCGTGTTTCATCCGAGTGAACTAGAAAATCCTGTAAAAAATACTTACAACGTGACAAGCTGGAATCCCCGACACCCTGCCCGGCCTCTGTGCGTAAACTGTGTGTGTGTGTGCGGGGGGTTGTGGCGCAGCTCCCTCCAGCAGATCGAAAACTCTCCGCCTATGCGTGCATCCCTTTTTTTTTTGGAAGGGATGTCCTAAGAATCGCGTGTTTCATGCGAGTGAACTAGAAAATCCTGTAAAAAAATGCCTCACAACGTGACAACCTGGAATCCCCGACACCCTGCCCGGCCTCTGTGCGTAAACTGTGTGTGTGTGCGGGGGGGGGGGGGGTTGTGGTGCAGCTCCCTCCGGCAGATCGAAAACTCTCCGCCTATGCGTGCAACTCTTTTTTTGGAAGGGATGTCCTAAGAATAGCGTGTTTCATGCGAGTGAACTACAAAATCCTGTAAAAAAATTGCCTCACAACGTGACAACCCGGAATCCCCGACACCCTGCCCGGCCTCTGTGCGTAAAGTGTGTGTGTGTGCGGGGGGGGGGGGTTGTGGTGCAGCTCCCTCCGGCAGATCGAAAACTCTCTGCCTATGCGTGCATCTCTCTTTTTTTGGAAAGGATGTCCTATGAATCGCGTGGTTCATGCGAGTGAACTAGAAAATTCTCTAAAAAATTCCATCACAACGTGACAACCCGGAATCCCCGACACCCTGCCCGGCTTCTGCGCGTAAAGTGAGTGTTTCTGAGTGCGGGGGGGGGGGGGGGTTGTGGCGCAGCTCCCTCCGGTAGATCGAAAACTCTCCGCCTATGCGTGCATCTCTTTTTTTGGAAGGGATGTCCTAAGAATAGCGTGTTTCATGCGAGTGAACTACAAAATCCTGTAAAAAAATTGCCTCACAACGTGACAACCCGGAATCCCCGACACCCTGCCCGGCCTCTGTGCGTAAAGTGTGTGTGTGTGCGGGGGGGGTTGTGGTGCAGCTCCCTCCGGCAGATCGAAAACTCTCCGCCTATGCGTGCATCTCTCTTTTTTTGGAAAGGATGTCCTATGAATCGCGTGGTTCATGCGAGTGAACTAGAAAATTCTCTAAAAAATTCCATCACAACGTGACAACCCGGAATCCCCGACACCCTGCCCGGCTTCTGCGCGTAAAGTGAGTGTTTGTGAGTGCGGGGGGGGGGTTGTGGCGCAGCTCCCTCCGGTAGATCGAAAACTCTCCGCCTATGCGTGCATCTCTTTTGTTCGGAAGGGACGTCCTAAGAATCGCGTGTTTCATCCGAGTGAACTAGAAAATCCTGTAAAAAATACTTACAACGTGACAACCTGGAATCCCCGACACCCTGCCCGGCCTCTGTGCGTAAACTGTGTGTGTGTGTGCGGGGGGTTGTGGCGCAGCTCCCTCCAGCAGATCGAAAACTCTCCGCCTATGCGTGCATCCCTTTTTTTTGGAAGGGATGTCCTAAGAATCGCGTGGTTCATGCGAGTGAACTAGAAAATTCTCTAAAAAATTCCATCACAACGTGACAACCCGGAATCCCCGACACCCTGCCCGGCTTCTGCGCGTAAAGTGAGTGTTTGTGAGTGCGGGGGGGGGGGGTTGTGGCGCAGCTCCCTACAGCAGATCGAAAACTCTCCGCCTATGCGTGCATCCCTTTTTTTTGGAAGGGATGTCCTAAGAATCGCGTGTTTCATGCGAGTGAACTAGAAAATCCTGTAAAAAAATTGCCTCACAACGTGACAACCCGGAATCCCCGACACCCTGCCCGGCTTCTGCGCGTAAAGTAAGTGTTTGTGAGTGCGGGGGGGGGATTGTGGCGCAGCTCCCTCCGGCAGGTCGAAAACTCTCCGCCTCTGGGTGCATATCTTTTTTTTTGGAAAGGATGTCCTAAGAATCGCGTGGTTCATGCGAGCGAATTACAAAATATCCTGTAAAAAAATTGCCTCACAACGTGACAACCCAGAATCCCCGACACCCTGCACGGCCTCTGTGCGTAAAGTGTGTGTGTGTGGGGGGGGGTTGTGGTGCAGCTCCCTCCGGCAGATCGAAAACTCTCCGCCTATGCGTGCATCTCTCTTTTTTTGGAAAGGATGTCCTATGAATCGCGTGGTTCATGCGAGTGAACTAGAAAATTCTCTAAAAAATTCCCTCACAACGTGACAACCCGGAATCCCCGACACCCTGCCCGGCTTCTGCGCGTAAAGTGAGTGTTTGTGAGTGCAGGGGGGGGGGGGGGTTGTGGCGCAGCTCCCTCCAGCAGATCGAAAACTCTCCGCCTATGCGTGCATCCCTTTTTTTTTGGAAGGGATGTCCTAAGAATCGCGTGTTTCATGCGAGTGAATTAGAAAATCCTGTAAAAAAATTGCCTCACAACGTGACAACCCGGAATCCCCGACACCCTGCACGGCCTCTGTGCGTAAAGTTTGTGTGTATGGGGGGTTTTGTAGCGCAGCTCCCTCCGGCAGATCGAAAACTCTCCGCCTATGCGTGCATCTCTTTTTTTGGAAGAGATGTCCGAAGAGTGGACATGAAAATCCTGTAAAAAAAAATTGCCTCACAACGTGACAACCCGGAATCCCCGACACCCTGCCCGGCCTCTGTGCGTAAAGTGTGTGTGTGTGCGGGGGGGGGGGGGGTTGTGGCGCAGCTCCCTCCGGCAGATCGAAAACTCTCCGCCTATGCGTGCATCTCTTTTTTGGAAGGGATGTCCTGAGAATCGCGTGGTTCATGGGAGCGAATTACAAAATCCTGTAAAAAAAATTGCCTCACAACGTGACAACCCGGAATCCCCGACACCCTGCACGGCCTCTGTGCGTAAAGTGTGTGTGTATGGGGGGTTGTGGCGCAGCTCCCTCCGGCAGATCGAAAACTCTCCGCCTATGCGTGCATCTCTTTTTTTGGAAGAGATGTCCTAAGAGTGAACATTAAAATCCTGTAAAAAAATTGCCTCACAACGTGAGAACCCGGAATCCCCGACACCCTGCACGGCCTCTGTGCCTAAAGTGTGTGTGTATGGGGGTTGTGGCGCTGCTCCCTCCGGCAGATCGAAAACTCTCCGCCTATGCGTGCATCTCTTTTTTTGGAAGAGATGTCCTAAGAGTGAACATTAAAATCCTGTAAAAAAAATTGCCTCACAACGTGACAACCCGGAATCCCCGACACCCTGCACGGCCTCTGTGCGTAAAGTGTGTGTGTATGGGGGGTTGTGGCGCAGCTCCCTCCGGCAGATCGAAAACTCTCCGCCTATGCGTGCATCTCTTTTTTTGGAAGAGATGTCCTAAGAGTGAACATTAAAATCCTGTAAAAAAAATTGCCTCACAACGTGACAACCCGGAATCCCCGACACCCTGCACGGCCTCTGTGCGTAAAGTGTGTGTGTATGGGGGGTTGTGGCGCAGCTCCCTCCGGCAGATCGAAAACTCTCCGCCTATGCGTGCATCTCTTTTTTTGGAAGAGATGTCCTAAGAGTGAACATTAAAATCCTGTAAAAAAAATTGCCTCACAACGTGACAACCCGGAATCCCCGACACCCTGCACGGCCTCTGTGCGTAAAGTGTGTGTGTATGGGGGGTTGTGGCGCAGCTCCCTCCGGCAGATCGAAAACTCTCCGCCTATGCGTGCATCTCTTTTTTTGGAAGAGATGTCCGAACAGTGAACATTAAAATCCTGTAAAAAAAATTGCCTCACAACGTGACAACCCGGAATCCCCGACACCCTGCACGGCCTCTGTGCGTAAAGTGTGTGTGTATGGGGGGTTGTGGCGCAGCTCCCTCCGGCAGATCGAAAACTCTCCGCCTATGCGTGCATCTCTTTTTTTGGAAGAGATGTCCTAAGAGTGAACATTAAAATCCTGTAAAAAAATTGCCTCACAACGTGACAACCCGGAATCCCCGACACCCTGCACGGCCTCTGTGCGTAAAGTGTGTGTGTATGGGGGGTTGTGGCGCAGCTCCCTCCGGCAGATCGAAAACTCTCCGCCTATGCGTGCATCTCTTTTTTTGGAAGAGATGTCCTAAGAGTGAACATTAAAATCCTGTAAAAAAAATTGCCTCACAACGTGACAACCCGGAATCCCCGACACCCTGCACGGCCTCTGTGCGTAAAGTGTGTGTGTATGGGGCGTTGTGGCGCAGCTCCCTCCGGCAGATCGAAAACTCTCCGCCTATGCGTGCATCTCTTTTTTTGGAAGAGATGTCCTAAGAGTGAACATTAAAATCCTGTAAAAAAAATTGCCTCACAACGTGACAACCCGGAATCCCCGACACCCTGCACGGCCTCTGTGCGTAAAGTGTGTGTGTATGGGGGGTTGTGGCGCAGCTCCCTCCGGCAGATCGAAAACTCTCCGCCTATGCGTGCATCTCTTTTTTTGGAAGAGATGTCCTAAGAGTGAACATTAAAATCCTGTAAAAAAAATTGCCTCACAACGTGACAACCCGGAATCCCCGACACCCTGCCCGGCCTCTGTGCGTAAAGTGTGTGTCTGTGCGGGGGGGGGTTGTGGGGCAGCTCCCTCCGGCAGATCGAAAACTCTCCGCCTATGCGTGCATCTCTTTTTTGGAAGGGATGTCCTAAGAATCGCGTTGTTCATGCGAGCGAATTACAAAATCCTGTAAAAAAATTGCCTCGAAACGTGACAACCCGGAATCCCCGACACCCTGCCCGGCCTCTGTGCGTAAAGTGTGTGTGCGGGGGGGGGAGGGGCTGTGGCGCAGCTCCCTCCGGCAGATCGAAAACTCTCCGCCTATGCGTGCATCTCTTTTTTGGAAGGGATGTCCTAAGAGTGAACATTAAAATCCTGTAAAAAAAATTGCCTCACAACGTGACAACCCGGAATCCCCGACACCCTGCCCGGCCTCTGTGCGTAAAGTGTGTGTGTGTGCGGGGGGGGGGGGGGTTGTGGGGCAGCTCCCTCCGGCAGATCGAAAACTCTCCGCCTATGCGTGCATCTCTTTTTTGGAAGGGATGTCCTAAGAATCGCGTTGTTCATGCGAGCGAATTACAAAATCCTGTAAAAAAATTGCCTCGAAACGTGACAACCCGGAATCCCCGACACCCTGCCCGGCCTCTGTGCGTAAAGTGTGTGTGCGGGGGGGGGGGCTGTGGCGCAGCTCCCTCCGGCAGATCGAAAACTCTCCGCCTATGCGTGCATCTCTTTTTTGGAAGGGATGTCCTAAGAATCGCGTGGTTCATGCGAGCGAATTACAAAATCCTGTAAAAAAATTGCCTCACAACGTGACAACCCGGAATCCCGGACACCCTGCCCGGCCTCTGTGCGTAAAGTGTGTGTGTGTGCGGGGGGGGGGGTTGTGGCGCAGCTCCCTCCGGCAGATCAAAAACTCTCCGTGTATGCGTGCATCTCTTTTTTTTGGAAGGGATGTCCTAAGAATCGCGTGTTTCATGCGAGTGAACATGAAAATCCTGTAAAAAAATTGCCTCACAACGTGACAACCCGGAATCCCAGACACCCTGCCCGGCCTCTGTGCGTAAAGTGTGTGTGTGTGTGCGGGGGGGGGGGGGGGTTGTGGCGCAGCTCCCTCCGGCAGATCAAAAACTCTCCGTGTATGCGTGCATCTCTTTTTTTTTGGAAGGGATGTCCTAAGAATCGCGTGTTTCATGCGAGTGAACATGAAAATCCTGTAAAAAATTGCCTCACAACGTGACAACCCGGAATCCCCGACACCCTGCCCGGCCTCTGTGCGTAAAGTGTGTGTGTGTGCGGGGGGGGGGGTTGTGGCGCAGCTCCCTCCGGCAGATCGAAAACTCTCCGCCTATGCGTGCATCTCTTTTTTGGAAGGGATGTTTTAAGAATCGCGTGGTTCATGCGAGCGAATTACAAAATCCTGTAAAAAATTGCCTCGAAACGTGACAACCCGGAATCCCCGACACCCTGCCCGGCCTCTGTGCGTAAAGTGTATGTGCGGGGGGGGGGGGGGGTTGTGGCGCAGCTCCCTCCGGCAGATCGAAAACTCTCCGCCTATGCGTGCATCTCTTTTTTGGAAGGGATGTCCTAAGAATCGCGTGGTTCATGCGAGCGAATTACAAAATCCTGTAAAAAAATTGCCTCACAACGTGACAACCCGGAATCCCCGACACCCTGCCCGGCCTCTGTGCGTAAAGTGTGTGTGTGTGCGGGGGGGGGGGGGGGTTGTGGCGCAGCTCCCTCCGGCAGATCGAAAACTCTCCGCCTATGCGTGCATCTCTTTTTTGGAAGGGATGTCCTAAGAATCGCGTGGTTCATGCGAGCGAATTACAAAATCCTGTAAAAAATTGCCTCGAAACGTGACAACCCGGAATCCTCGACACCCTGCCCGGCCTCTGTGCGTAAAGTGTGTGTGCGGGGGGGGGGGGGGTTGTGGCGCAGCTCCCTCCGGCAGATCGAAAACTCTCCGCCTATGCGTGCATCTCTTTTTTGGAAGGGATGTCCTAAGAATCGCGTGGTTCATGCGAGCGAATTACATAATCCTGTAAAAAAATTGCCTCGAAACGTGACAACCCGGAATCCCCGACACCCTGCCCGGCCTCTGTGCGTAAAGTGTGTGTGCGGGGGTGGGGGGTTGTGGCGCACCTCCCTCCGGCAGATCGAAAACTCTCCGCCTATGCGTGCATCTCTTTTTTTGGAAGGGATGTCCTAAGAATCGCGTGTTTCATGGGAGCGAATTACAAAATCCTGCAAAAAATTCTCTCGAAACGTGACAACCCGGAATCCCCGACACCCTGCCCGGCCTCTGTGCGTAAAGTGTGTGTGCGGGGGGGGGGGGGGTTGTGGCGCAGCTCCCTCCGGCAGATCGAAAACTCTCCGCCTATGCGTGCATCCCTTTTTTTGGAAGAGATGTCCTAAGAGTGAACATGAAAATCCTGTAAAAAAAATTGCCTCACAACGTGACAACCCGGAATCCCCGACACCCTGCCCGGCCTCTGTGCGTAAAGTGTGTGTGTGTGTGCGGGGGGGGTTGTGGCGCAGCTCCCTCCGGCAGATCGAAAACTCTCCGCCTATGCGTGCATCTCTTTTTTGGAAGGGATGTCCTAAGAATCGCGTGGTTCATGGGAGCGAATTACAAAATTCTGTAAAAAAAATTGCCTCACAACGTGACAACCCGGGATCCCCGACACCCTGCACGGCCTCTGTGCGTAAAGTGTGTGTGTATGGGGGGTTGTGGCGCAGCTCCCTCCGGCAGATCGAAAACTCTCCGCCTATGCGTGCATCTCTTTTTTTGGAAGAGATGTCCTAAGAGTGAACATTAAAATCCTGTAAAAAAAATTGCCTCACAACGTGACAACCCGGAATCCCCGACACCCTGCCCGGCCTCTGTGCGTAAAGTGTGTGTGTGTGCGGGGGGGGGGGGTTGTGGCGCAGCTCCCTCCGGCAGATCGAAAACTCTCCGCCTATGCGTGCATCTCTTTTTTTGGAAGAGATGTCCTAAGAGTGATCATTAAAATCCTGTAAAAAAAATTGCCTCACAACGTGACAACCCGGAATCCCCGACACCCTGCACGGCCTCTGTGCGTAAAGTGTGTGTGTATGGGGGGTTGTGGCGCAGCTCCCTCCGGCAAATCGAAAACTCTCCGCCTATGCGTGCATCTCTTTTTTTGGAAGAGATGTCCTAAGAGTGAACATTAAAATCCTGTAAAAAAAGTTGCCTCACAACGTGACAACCCGGAATCCCCGACACCCTGCACGGCCTCTGTGCGTAAAGTGTGTGTGTATGGGGGGTTGTGGCGCAGCTCCCTCCGGCAGATCGAAAACTCTCCGCCTATGCGTGCATCTCTTTTTTTGGAAGAGATGTCCGAAGAGTGAACATGAAAATCCTGTAAAAAAAACTGCCTCACAACGTGACAACCCGGAATCCCCGACACCCTGCCCGGCCTCTGTGCGTAAAGTGTGTGTGTGTGCGGGGTGGGGGGGTTGTGGCGCAGCTCCCTCCGGCAGATCGAAAACTCTCCGCCTATGCGTGCATCTCTTTTTTGGAAGGGATGTCCTGAGAATCGCGTGGTTCATGGGAGCGAATTACAAAATCCTGTAAAAAAAATTGCCTCACAACGTGACAACCCGGAATCCCCGACACCCTGCACGGCCTCTGTGCGTAAAGTGTGTGTGTATGGGGGGTTGTGGCGCAGCTCCCTCCGGCAGATCGAAATCTCTCCGCCTATGCGTGCATCTCTTTTTTTGGAAGAGATGTCCTAAGAGTGAACATTAAAATCCTGTAAAAAAAATTGCCTCACAACGTGACAACCCGGAATCCCCGACACCCTGCACGGCCTCTGTGCGTAAAGTGTGTGTATGGGGGGTTGTGGCGCAGCTCCCTCCGGCAGATCGAAAACTCTCCGCCTATGCGTGCATCTCTTTTTTTGGAAGAGATGTCCTAAGAGTGAACATTAAAATCCTGTAAAAAAAATTGCCTCACAACGTGACAACCCGGAATCCCCGACACCCTGCACGGCCTCTGTGCGTAAAGTGTGTGTGTATGGGGGGTTGTGGCGCAGCTCCCTCCGGCAGATCGAAAACTCTCCGCCTATGCGTGCATCTCTTTTTTTGGAAGAGATGTCCTAAGAGTGAACATTAAAATCCTGTAAAAAAAATTGCCTCACAACGTGACAACCCGGAATCCCCGACACCCTGCACGGCCTCTGTGCGTAAAGTGTGTGTGTGGGGGGTTGTGGCGCAGCTCCCTCCGGCAGATCGAAAACTCTCCGCCTATGCGTGCATCTCTTTTTTTGGAAGAGATGTCCTAAGAGTGAACATTAAAATCCTGTAAAAAAAATTGCCTCACAACGTGACAACCCGGAATCCCCGACACCCTGCACGGCCTCTGTGCGTAAAGTGTGTGTGTATGGGGGTTGTGGCGCAGCTCCCTCCGGCAGATCGAAAACTCTCCGCCTATGCGTGCATCTCTTTTTTTGGAAGAGATGTCCTAAGAGTGAACATTAAAATCCTGTAAAAAAAATTGCCTCACAACGTGACAACCCGGAATCCCCGACACCCTGCACGGCCTCTGTGCGTAAAGTGTGTGTGTATGGGGGGTTGTGGCGCAGCTCCCTCCGGCAGATCGAAAACTCTCCGCCTATGCGTGCATCTCTTTTTTGGAAGGGATGTCCTAAGAATCGCGTGGTTCATGCGAGCGAATTACATAATCCTGTAAAAAAATTGCCTCGAAACGTGACAACCCGGAATCCCCGACACCCTGCCCGGCCTCTGTGCGTAAAGTGTGTGTGCGGGGGTGGGGGGTTGTGGCGCACCTCCCTCCGGCAGATCGAAAACTCTCCGCCTATGCGTGCATCTCTTTTTTGGAAGGGATGTCCTAAGAATCGCGTGGTTCATGGGAGCGAATTACAAAGTCCTGCAAAAAATTGTCTCGAAACGTGACAACCCGGAATCCCCGACACCCTGCCCGGCCTCTGTGCGTAAAGTGTGTGTGCGGGGGGGGGGGGGGTTGTGGCGCAGCTCCCTCCGGCAGATCGAAAACTCTCCGCCTATGCGTGCATCTCTTTTTTTGGAAGAGATGTCCTAAGAGTGAACATGAAAATCCTGTAAAAAAAATTGCCTCACAACGTGACAACCCGGAATCCCCGACACCCTGCCCGGCCTCTGTGCGTAAAGTGTGTGTGTGTGCGGGGGGGGGGGGTTGTGGCGCGGCTCCCTCCGGCAGATCGAAAACTCTCCGCCTATGCGTGCATCTCTTTTTTGGAAGGGATGTCCTAAGAATCGCGTGGTTCATGGGAGCGAATTACAAAATTCTGTAAAAAAAATTGCCTCACAACGTGACAACCCGGGATCCCCGACACCCTGCACGGCCTCCGTGGGTAAAGTGTGTGTGTATGGGGGGTTGTGGCGCAGCTCCCTCCGGCAGATCGAAAACTCTCCGCCTATGCGTGCATCTCTTTTTTTGGAAGAGATGTCCTAAGAGTGAACATTAAAATCCTGTAAAAAAAATTGCCTCACAACGTGACAACCCGGAATCCCCGACACCCTGCACGGCCTCTGTGCGTAAAGTGTGTGTGTATGGGGGGTTGTGGCGCAGCTCCCTCCGGCAGATCGAAAACTCTCCGCCTATGCGTGCATCTCTTTTTTTGGAAGAGATGTCCTAAGAGTGAACATTAAAATCCTGTAAAAAAAATTGCCTCACAACGTGACAACCCGGAATCCCCGACACCCTGCACGGCCTCTGTGCGTAAAGTGTGTGTGTATGGGGGGTTGTGGCGCAGCTCCCTCCGGCAGATCGAAAACTCTCCGCCTATGCGTGCATCTCTTTTTTTGGAAGAGATGTCCTAAGAGTGAACATTAAAATCCTGTAAAAAAATTGCCTCACAACGTGACAACCCGGAATCCCCGACACCCTGCACGGCCTCTGTGCGTAAAGTGTGTGTGTATGGGGGGTTGTGGCGCAGCTCCCTCCGGCAGATCGAAAACTCTCCGCCTATGCGTGCATCTCTTTTTTTGGAAGAGATGTCCTAAGAGTGAACATTAAAATCCTGTAAAAAAAATTGCCTCACAACGTGACAACCCGGAATCCCCGACACCCTGCACGGCCTCTGTGCGTAAAGTGTGTGTGTATGGGGGGTTGTGGCGCAGCTCCCTCCGGCAGATCGAAAACTCTCCGCCTATGCGTGCATCTCTTTTTTTGGAAGAGATGTCCTAAGAGTGAACATTAAAATCCTGTAAAAAAAATTGCCCCACAACGTGACAACCCGGAATCCCCGACACCCTGCCCGGGCTCTGTGCGCAAAGTGTGTGTGTGTGCGGGGGGGGGGGGGTTGTGGCGCAGCTCCCTCCGGCAGATCGAAAACTCTCCGCCTATGCGTGCATCTCTTTTTTGGAAGGGATGTCCTGAGAATCGCGTGGTTCATGGGAGCAAATTACAAAATCCTGTAAAAAAAATTGCCTCACAACGTGACAACCCGGAATCCCCGACACCCTGCCCGGCCTCTGTGCGCAAAGTGTGTGTGTGTGTGTGTGTGCGGGGGGGGGGGGGTTGTGGCGCAGCTCCCTCCGGCAGATCGAAAACTCTCCGCCTATGCGTGCATCTCTTTTTTTGGAAGAGATGTCCTAAGAGTGAACATGAAAATCCTGTAAAAAAAATTACCTCACAACGTGACAACCCGGAATCCCCGACATCCTGCCCGGCCTCTGTGCGTAAAGTGTGTGTGTGTGCGGGGGGGGGGGGGGGTTGTGGCGCAGCTCCCTCCGGCAGATCAAAAACTCTCCGTCTATGTGTGGATCTCTTTTTTTGGAAGGGATGTCCTAAGAATCGCGTGTTTCATGCGAGTGAACATGAAAATCCTGTAAAAAAATTGCCTCACAACGTGACAACCCGGAATCCCCGACACCCTGCACGGCCTCTGTGCGTAAAGTGTGTGTGTATGGGGGGTTGTGGCGCAGCTCCCTCCGGCAGATCGAAAACTCTCCGCCTATGCGTGCATCTCTTTTTTTGGAAGGGATGTCCTAAGAATCGCGTGGTTCATGCGAGCGAATTACAAAATCCTGTAAAAAATTGCCTCGAAACGTGACAACCCGGAATCCCCGACACCCTGCTCGGCCTCTGTGCGTAAAGTGTGTGTGCGGGGGTGGGGGGGGGTTGTGGCGCACATCCCTCCGGCAGATCGAAAACTCTCCGCCTATGCGTGCATCTCTTTTTTGGAAGGGATGTCCTAAGAATCGCGTGGTTAATGCGAGCGAATTACAAAATTCTGTAAAAGAATTGCCTCACAACGTGACAACCCGGAATCCCCGACACCCTGCCCGGCCTCTGTGCGTAAAGTGTGTGTGCGTGTGTGTGCGGGGGGGGGGGTTGTGGCGCAGCTCCCTCCGGCAGATCGAAAACTCTCCGCCTATGCGTGCATCTCTTTTTTGGAAGGGATGTCCTGAGAATCGCGTGGTTCATGGGAGCGAATTACAAAATCCTGTAAAAAAATTGCCTCACAACGTGACAACCCGGAATCCCCGACGCCCTGCACGGCCTCTGTGCGTAAAGTGTGTGTGTATGGGGGGTTGTGGCGCAGCTCCCTCCGGCAGATCGAAAACTCTCCGCCTATGGGTGCATCTCTTTTTTTGGAAGAGATGTCCTAAGAGTGAACATTAAAATCCTGTAAAAAAAATTGCCTCACAACGTGACAACCCGGAATCCCCGACACCCCGCCCGGCCTCTGTGCGTAAAGTGTGTGTGTGTGTGTGTGCGGGGGGGGGGGTTGTGGCGCAGCTCCCTCCGGCAGATCGAAAACTCTCCGCCTATGCGTGCATCTCTTTTTTGGAAGGGATGTCCTAAGAATCGCGTGGTTCATGGGAGCGAATTACAAAATCCTGTAAAAAAAATTGCCTCACAACGTGACAACCCGGAATCCCCGACACCCTGCCCGGCCTCTGTGCGTAAAGTGTGTGTGTGTGCGGGGGGGGGGTTGTGGCGCAGCTCCCTCCGGCAGATCAAAAACTCTCCGTCTATGCGTGCATCTCTCTTTTTTTTGGAAGGGATGTCTTAAGAGTGAACATGAAAATCCTGTAAAAAAAATTGCCTCACGACGTGACAACCCGGAATCCCCGACACCCTGCCCGGCCTCTGTGCGTAAAGTGTGTGTGTGTGCGGGGGGGGGGGGTTGTGGCGCAGCTCCCTCCGGCAGATCGAAAACTCTCCGCCTATGCGTGCATCTCTTTTTGTGGACGGGATGTCCTAACAATCGCATGTTTCATGCGAGTGAACTGGAAAATCCTGTAAAAAAATTGCCTCACAACGTGACAACCCGGAATCCCCGACACCCTGCACGGCCTCTGTGCGTTAAGTGTGTGTGTCTGGGGGGTTGTGGCGCAGCTCCCTCCGGCAGATCGAAAACTCTCCGCCTATGCGTGCATCTCTTTTTTGGAAGAGATGTCCTAAGAGTGAACATTAAAATCCTTTAAAAAATTGCCTCACAACATGACAACCCGGAATCCCCGACACCCTGCCCGGCCTCTGTGCGCAAAGTGTGTGTGTCTGTGTGTGCGGGGGGGGGGTTGTGGCGCAGCTCCCTCCGGCAGATCGAAAACTCTCCGCCTATGCGTGCATCTCTTTTTGGAAGGGATGTCCTTAGAATCGCGTGGTTCATGGGAGTGAATTACAAAATCCTGTAAAAAATTGCCTCACAACGTGACAACCCGGAATCCCCGACACCCTGCCCGGCCTCTGTGCGTAAAGTGTGTGTGTGTGCGGGGGGGGGGGGTTGTGGCGCAGCTTCCTCCGGCAGATCAAAAACTCTCCGTCTATGCGTGCATCTCTCTTTTTTTTGGAAGGGATGTCTTAAGAGTGAACATGAAAATCCTGTAAAAAAAATTGCCTCACGACGTGACAACCCGGAATCCCCGACACCCTGCCCGGCCTCTGTGCGTAAAGTGTGTGTGTGTGCGGGGGGGGGGGGGTTGTGGCGCAGCTCCCTCCGGCAGATCGAAAACTCTCCGCCTATGCGTGCATCTCTTTTTGTGGACGGGATGTCCTAACAATCGCATGTTTCATGCGAGTGAACTGGAAAATCCTGTAAAAAAATTGCCTCACAACGTGACAACCCGGAATCCCCGACACCCTGCACGGCCTCTGTGCGTTAAGTGTGTGTGTCTGGGGGGTTGTGGCGCAGCTCCCTCCGGCAGATCGAAAACTCTCCGCCTATGCGTGCATCTCTTTTTTGGAAGAGATGTCCTAAGAGTGAACATTAAAATCCTTTAAAAAAATTGCCTCACAACATGACAACCCGGAATCCCTGACACCCCTGCCCGGCCTCTGTGCGCAAAGTGTGTGTGTCTGTGTGTGCGGGGGGGGGGGTTGTGGCGCAGCTCCCTCCGGCAGATCGAAAACTCTCCGCCTATGCGTGCATCTCTTTTTGGAAGGGATGTCCTTAGAATCGCGTGGTTCATGGGAGTGAATTACAAAATCCTGTAAAAAAATTGCCTCACAACGTGACAACCCGGAATCCCCGACACCCTGCCCGGCCTCTGTGCGCAAAGTGTGTGTGTGTGTGTGTGTGCCGGGGGGGGGGGGGGTTGTGGCGCAGCTCCCTCCGGCAGATCGAGAACTCTCCGCCTATGCGTTCATGTATTTTTTTGAAGAGATGTCCTAAGAGTGAACATGAAAATCCTGTAAAAAAAATTGCCTCACAACGTGACAACCCGGAATCCCCGACACCCTGCCCGGCCTCTGTGCGTAAAGTGTGTGTGTGTGCGGGGGGGGGGGTTGTGGCGCAGCTCCCTCCGGCAGATCAAAAACTCTCCGTCTATGCGTGCATCTCTTTTTTTTTTGGAAGGGATGTCCTAAGAATCGCGTGTTTCATGCGAGTGAACATGAAAATCCTGTAAAAAAATTGCCTCACAACGTGACAACCCGGAATCCCCGACACCCTGCCCGGCCTCTGTGCGTAAAGTGTGTGTGCGGGGGTGTGCGGGGGTGGGGGGGGGGTTGTGGCGCAGCTCCCTCCGGCAGATCGAAAACTCTCCGCCTATGCGTGCATCTCTTTTTTTGGAAGGGATGTCCTAAGAATCGCGTGGTTCATGCGAGCGAATTACAAAATCCTGTCAAAAAATTGCCTCGAAACGTGAGAACCCGGAATCCCCGACACCCTGCCCGGCCTCTGTGCGTAAAGTGTGTGTGCGTGTGTGTGCGGGGGGGGGGGGGGTTGTGGCGCAGCTCCCTCCGGCAGATCGAAAACTCTCCGCCTATGCGTGCATCTCTTTTTTGGAAGGGATGTCCTAAGAATTGCGTGGTTCATGGGAGCGAATTACAAAATCGTGTAAAAAAAATTGCCTCACAACGTGACAACCCGGAATCCCCGACACCCTGCACTGCCTCTGTGCGTAAAGTGTGTGTGTATGGGGGGTTGTGGCGCAGCTCCCTCCGGCAGATCGAACACTCTCCGCCTATGCGTGCATCTCTTTTTTTGGAAGAGATGTCTTAAGAGTGAACATTAAAATCCTGTAAAAAAATTGCCTCACAACGTGACAACCCGGAATCCCCGACACCCTGCCCGGCCTCTGTGCGTAAAGTGTGTGTGTGTGCGGGGGGGGGGGGGTTGTGGCGCAGCTCCCTCCGGCAGATCGAAAACTCTCCGCCTATGCGTGCATCTCTTTTTGTGGATGGGATGTCCTAACAATCGCATGTTTCATGCGAGTGAACTGGAAAATCCTGTAAAAAAATTGCCTCACAACGTGACAACCCGGAATCCCCGACACCCTGCACGGCCTCTGTGCGTAAAGTGTGTGTGCGTGTGTGTGCGGGGGGGGGGGGGGTTGTGGCGCAGCTCCCTCCGGCAGATCGAAAACTCTCCGCCTATGCGTGCATCTCTTTTTGTGGATGGGATGTCCTAACAATCGCATGTTTCATGCGAGTGAACTGGAAAATCCTGTAAAAAAATTGCCTCACAACGTGACAACCCGGAATCCCCGACACCCTGCCCGGCCTCTGTGCGTAAAGTGTGTGTGCGTGTGTGTGCGGGGGGGGGGGTTGTGGCGCAGCTCCCTCCGGCAGATCGAAAACTCTCCGCCTATGCGTGCATCTCTTTTTTTGGAAGGGATGTCCTAAGAATCGCGTGGTTCATGCGAGCGAATTACAAAATCCTGTCAAAAAATTGCCTCGAAACGTGAGAACCCGGAATCCCCGACACCCTGCCCGGCCTCTGTGCGTAAAGTGTGTGTGCGTGTGTGTGCGGGGGGGGGGGGGGTTGTGGCGCAGCTCCCTCCGGCAGATCGAAAACTCTCCGCCTATGCGTGCATCTCTTTTTTGGAAGGGATGTCCTAAGAATTGCGTGGTTCATGGGAGCGAATTACAAAATCGTGTAAAAAAATTGCCTCACAACGTGACAACCCGGAATCCCCGACACCCTGCACTGCCTCTGTGCGTAAAGTGTGTGTGTATGGGGGGTTGTGGCGCAGCTCCCTCCGGCAGATCGAACACTCTCCGCCTATGCGTGCATCTCTTTTTTTGGAAGAGATGTCTTAAGAGTGAACATTAAAATCCTGTAAAAAAATTGCCTCACAACGTGACAACCCGGAATCCCCGACACCCTGCCCGGCCTCTGTGCGTAAAGTGTGTGTGTGTGCGGGGGGGGGGGTTGTGGCGCAGCTCCCTCCGGCAGATCGAAAACTCTCCGCCTATGCGTGCATCTCTTTTTGTGGATGGGATGTCCTAACAATCGCATGTTTCATGCGAGTGAACTGGAAAATCCTGTAAAAAAAATTGCCTCACAACGTGACAACCCGGAATCCCCGACACCCTGCACGGCCTCTGTGCGTAAAGTGTGTGTGCGTGTGTGTGCGGGGGGGGGGGGTTGTGGCGCAGCTCCCTCCGGCAGATCGAAAACTCTCCGCCTATGCGTGCATCTCTTTTTGTGGATGGGATGTCCTAACAATCGCATGTTTCATGCGAGTGAACTGGAAAATCCTGTAAAAAAATTGCCTCACAACGTGACAACCCGGAATCCCCGACACCCTGCCCGGCCTCTGTGCGCAAAGTGTGTGTGTGTGTGTGTGTGCCGGGGGGGGGGGGTTGTGGCGCAGCTCCCTCCGGCAGATCGAGAACTCTCCGCCTATGCGTTCATGTATTTTTTTGAAGAGATGTCCTAAGAGTGAACATGAAAATCCTGTAAAAAAAATTGCCTCACAACGTGACAACCCGGAATCCCCGACACCCTGCCCGGCCTCTGTGCGTAAAGTGTGTGTGTGTGCGGGGGGGGGGGGGGGTTGTGGCGCAGCTCCCTCCGGCAGATCAAAAACTCTCCGTCTATGCGTGCATCTCTTTTTTTTTTGGAAGGGATGTCCTAAGAATCGCGTGTTTCATGCGAGTGAACATGAAAATCCTGTAAAAAAATTGCCTCACAACGTGACAACCCGGAATCCCCGACACCCTGCCCGGCCTCTGTGCGTAAAGTGTGTGTGCGGGGGTGTGCGGGGGTGGGGGGGGGGTTGTGGCGCAGCTCCCTCCGGCAGATCGAAAACTCTCCGCCTATGCGTGCATCTCTTTTTTTGGAAGGGATGTCCTAAGAATCGCGTGGTTCATGCGAGCGAATTACAAAATCCTGTCAAAAAATTGCCTCGAAACGTGAGAACCCGGAATCCCCGACACCCTGCCCGGCCTCTGTGCGTAAAGTGTGTGTGCGTGTGTGTGCGGGGGGGGGGGGGGGTTGTGGCGCAGCTCCCTCCGGCAGATCGAAAACTCTCCGCCTATGCGTGCATCTCTTTTTTGGAAGGGATGTCCTAAGAATTGCGTGGTTCATGGGAGCGAATTACAAAATCGTGTAAAAAAAATTGCCTCACAACGTGACAACCCGGAATCCCCGACACCCTGCACTGCCTCTGTGCGTAAAGTGTGTGTGTATGGGGGGTTGTGGCGCAGCTCCCTCCGGCAGATCGAACACTCTCCGCCTATGCGTGCATCTCTTTTTTTGGAAGAGATGTCTTAAGAGTGAACATTAAAATCCTGTAAAAAAATTGCCTCACAACGTGACAACCCGGAATCCCCGACACCCTGCCCGGCCTCTGTGCGTAAAGTGTGTGTGTGTGCGGGGGGGGGGGGGGTTGTGGCGCAGCTCCCTCCGGCAGATCGAAAACTCTCCGCCTATGCGTGCATCTCTTTTTGTGGATGGGATGTCCTAACAATCGCATGTTTCATGCGAGTGAACTGGAAAATCCTGTAAAAAAATTGCCTCACAACGTGACAACCCGGAATCCCCGACACCCTGCACGGCCTCTGTGCGTAAAGTGTGTGTGCGTGTGTGTGCGGGGGGGGGGGGGGTTGTGGCGCAGCTCCCTCCGGCAGATCGAAAACTCTCCGCCTATGCGTGCATCTCTTTTTGTGGATGGGATGTCCTAACAATCGCATGTTTCATGCGAGTGAACTGGAAAATCCTGTAAAAAAATTGCCTCACAACGTGACAACCCGGAATCCCCGACACCCTGCCCGGCCTCTGTGCGTAAAGTGTGTGTGCGTGTGTGTGCGGGGGGGGGGGTTGTGGCGCAGCTCCCTCCGGCAGATCGAAAACTCTCCGCCTATGCGTGCATCTCTTTTTTTGGAAGGGATGTCCTAAGAATCGCGTGGTTCATGCGAGCGAATTACAAAATCCTGTCAAAAAATTGCCTCGAAACGTGAGAACCCGGAATCCCCGACACCCTGCCCGGCCTCTGTGCGTAAAGTGTGTGTGCGTGTGTGTGCGGGGGGGGGGGGGGTTGTGGCGCAGCTCCCTCCGGCAGATCGAAAACTCTCCGCCTATGCGTGCATCTCTTTTTTGGAAGGGATGTCCTAAGAATTGCGTGGTTCATGGGAGCGAATTACAAAATCGTGTAAAAAAAATTGCCTCACAACGTGACAACCCGGAATCCCCGACACCCTGCACTGCCTCTGTGCGTAAAGTGTGTGTGTATGGGGGGTTGTGGCGCAGCTCCCTCCGGCAGATCGAACACTCTCCGCCTATGCGTGCATCTCTTTTTTTGGAAGAGATGTCTTAAGAGTGAACATTAAAATCCTGTAAAAAAATTGCCTCACAACGTGACAACCCGGAATCCCCGACACCCTGCCCGGCCTCTGTGCGTAAAGTGTGTGTGTGTGCGGGGGGGGGGGGTTGTGGCGCAGCTCCCTCCGGCAGATCGAAAACTCTCCGCCTATGCGTGCATCTCTTTTTGTGGATGGGATGTCCTAACAATCGCATGTTTCATGCGAGTGAACTGGAAAATCCTGTAAAAAAAATTGCCTCACAACGTGACAACCCGGAATCCCCGACACCCTGCACGGCCTCTGTGCGTAAAGTGTATGTGCGTGTGTGTGCGGGGGGGGGGTTGTGGCGCAGCTCCCTCCGGCAGATCGAAAACTCTCCGCCTATGCGTGCATCTCTTTTTGTGGATGGGATGTCCTAACAATCGCATGTTTCATGCGAGTGAACTGGAAAATCCTGTAAAAAAATTGCCTCACAACGTGACAACCCGGAATCCCCGACACCCTGCCCGGCCTCTGTGCGTAAAGTGTGTGTGCGTGTGTGTGCGGGGGGGGGGGGGGTTGTGGCGCAGCTCCCTCCGGCAGATCGAAAACTCTCCGCCTATGCGTGCATCTCTTTTTTTGGAAGGGATGTCCTAAGAATCGCGTGGTTCATGCGAGGGAATTACAAAATTCTGTAAAAGAATTGCCTCACAACGTGACAACCCGGAATCCCCGACACCCTTCCCGGCCTCTGTGCGTAAAGTGTGTGTGCGTGTGTGTGTGCGGGGGGGGGGTTGTGGCGCAGCTCCCTCCGGCAGATCGAAAACTCTCCGCCTATGCGTGCATCTCTTTTTTGGAAGGGATGTCCTGAGAATCGCGTGGTTCATGGGAGCAAATTACAAAATCCTGTAAAAAAATTGCCTCACAACGTGACAACCCGGAATCCCCGACACCCTGCCCGGCCTCTGTGCGCAAAGTGTGTGTGTGTGTGTGCGGGGGGGGGGGGTTGTGGCGCAGCTCCCTCCGGCAGATCGAAAACTCTCCGCCTATGCGTGCATCTCTTTTTTGGAAGAGATGTCCTAAGAGTGAACATGAAAATCCTGTAAAAAAAATTACCTCACAACGTGACAACCCGGAATCCCCGACATCCTGCCCGGCCTCTGTGCGTAAAGTGTGTGTGTGTGCGGGGGGGGGGGTTGTGGCGCAGCTCCCTCCGGCAGATCAAAAACTCTCCGTCTATGTGTGGATCTCTTTTTTTTGGAAGGGATGTCCTAAGAATCGCGTGTTTCATGCGAGTGAACATGAAAATCCTGTAAAAAAATTGCCTCACAACGTGACAACCCGGAATCCCCGACACCCTGCACGGCCTCTGTGCGTAAAGTGTGTGTGTATGGGGGGTTGTGGCGCAGCTCCCTCCGGCAGATCGAAAACTCTCCGCCTATGCGTGCATCTCTTTTTTGGAAGGGATGTCCTAAGAATCGCGTGGTTCATGCGAGCGAATTACAAAATCCTGTAAAAAATTGCCTCGAAACGTGACAACCCGGAATCCCCGACACCCTGCTCGGCCTCTGTGCGTAAAGTGTGTGTGCGGGGGTGGGGGGGTTGTGGCGCACATCCCTCCGGCAGATCGAAAACTCTCCGCCTATGCGTGCATCTCTTTTTTGGAATGGATGTCCTAAGAATCGCGTGGTTAATGCGAGCGAATTACAAAATTCTGTAAAAGAATTGCCTCACAACGTGACAACCCGGAATCCCCGACACCCTGCCCGGCCTCTGTGCGTAAAGTGTGTGTGCGTGTGTGTGCGGGGGGGGGGGTTGTGGCGCAGCTCCCTCCGGCAGATCGAAAACTCTCCGCCTATGCGTGCATCTCTTTTTTGGAAGGGATGTCCTGAGAATCGCGTGGTTCATGGGAGCGAATTACAAAATCCTGTAAAAAAAATTGCCTCACAACGTGACAACCCGGAATCCCCGACGCCCTGCACGGCCTCTGTGCGTAAAGTGTGTGTGTATGGGGGGTTGTGGCGCAGCTCCCTCCGGCAGATCGAAAACTCTCCGCCTATGGGTGCATCTCTTTTTTTGGAAGAGATGTCCTAAGAGTGAACATTAAAATCCTGTAAAAAAAAATTGCCTCACAACGTGACAACCCGGAATCCCCGACACCCCGCCCGGCCTCTGTGCGTAAAGTGTGTGTGTGTGTGTGTGCGGGGGGGGGGGTTGTGGCGCAGCTCCCTCCGGCAGATCGAAAACTCTCCGCCTATGCGTGCATCTCTTTTTTGGAAGGGATGTCCTAAGAATCGCGTGGTTCATGGGAGCGAATTACAAAATCCTGTAAAAAAAATTGCCTCACAACGTGACAACCCGGAATCCCCGACACCCTGCCCGGCCTCTGTGCGTAAAGTGTGTGTGTGTGCGGGGGGGGGGTTGTGGCGCAGCTCCCTCCGGCAGATCGAAAACTCTCCGCCTATGCGTGCATCTCTTTTTGTGGACGGGATGTCCTAACAATCGCATGTTTCATGCGAGTGAACTGGAAAATCCTGTAAAAAAATTGCCTCACAACGTGACAACCCGGAATCCCCGACACCCTGCACGGCCTCTGTGCGTTAAGTGTGTGTGTCTGGGGGGTTGTGGCGCAGCTCCCTCCGGCAGATCGAAAACTCTCCGCCTATGCGTGCATCTCTTTTTTGAAGAGATGTCCTAAGAGTGAACATTAAAATCCTTTAAAAAAATTGCCTCACAACATGACAACCCGGAATCCCCGACACCCTGCCCGGCCTCTGTGCGCAAAGTGTGTGTGTCTGTGTGTGCGGGGGGGGGGGGGGTTGTGGCGCAGCTCCCTCCGGCAGATCGAAAACTCTCCGCCTATGCGTGCATCTCTTTTTGGAAGGGATGTCCTTAGAATCGCGTGGTTCATGGGAGTGAATTACAAAATCCTGTAAAAAAATTGCCTCACAACGTGACAACCCGGAATCCCCGACACCCTGCCCGGCCTCTGTGCGCAAAGTGTGTGTGTGTGTGTGTGTGCCGGGGGGGGGGGTTGTGGCGCAGCTCCCTCCGGCAGATCGAGAACTCTCCGCCTATGCGTTCATGTATTTTTTTGAAGAGATGTCCTAAGAGTGAACATGAAAATCCTGTAAAAAAAATTGCCTCACAACGTGACAACCCGGAATCCCCGACACCCTGCCCGGCCTCTGTGCGTAAAGTGTGTGTGTGTGCGGGGGGGGGGGGGTTGTGGCGCAGCTCCCTCCGGCAGATCAAAAACTCTCCGTCTATGCGTGCATCTCTTTTTTTTTTGGAACGGATGTCCTAAGAATCGCGTGTTTCATGCGAGTGAACATGAAAATCCTGTAAAAAAATTGCCTCACAACGTGACAACCCGGAATCCCCGACACCCTGCCCGGCCTCTGTGCGTAAAGTGTGTGTGCGGGGGTGTGCGGGGGTGGGGGGGGGGTTGTGGCGCAGCTCCCTCCGGCAGATCGAAAACTCTCCTCCTATGCGTGCATCTCTTTTTTTGGAAGGGATGTCCTAAGAATCGCGTGGTTCATGCGAGCGAATTACAAAATCCTGTCAAAAAATTGCCTCGAAACGTGAGAACCCGGAATCCCCGACACCCTGCCCGGCCTCTGTGCGTAAAGTGTGTGTGCGTGTGTGTGCGGGGGGGGGGGGGGTTGTGGCGCAGCTCCCTCCGGCAGATCGAAAACTCTCCGCCTATGCGTGCATCTCTTTTTTGGAAGGGATGTCCTAAGAATTGCGTGGTTCATGGGAGCGAATTACAAAATCGTGTAAAAAAAATTGCCTCACAACGTGACAACCCGGAATCCCCGACACCCTGCACTGCCTCTGTGCGTAAAGTGTGTGTGTATGGGGGGTTGTGGCGCAGCTCCCTCCGGCAGATCGAACACTCTCCGCCTATGCGTGCATCTCTTTTTTTGGAAGAGATGTCTTAAGAGTGAACATTAAAATCCTGTAAAAAAATTGCCTCACAACGTGACAACCCGGAATCCCCGACACCCTGCCCGGCCTCTGTGCGTAAAGTGTGTGTGTGTGCGGGGGGGGTTGTGGCGCAGCTCCCTCCGGCAGATCGAAAACTCTCCGCCTATGCGTGCATCTCTTTTTGTGGATGGGATGTCCTAACAATCGCATGTTTCATGCGAGTGAACTGGAAAATCCTGTAAAAAAATTGCCTCACAACGTGACAACCCGGAATCCCCGACACCCTGCACGGCCTCTGTGCGTAAAGTGTGTGTGCGTGTGTGTGCGGGGGGGGGGGGGGGTTGTGGCGCAGCTCCCTCCGGCAGATCGAAAACTCTCCGCCTATGCGTGCATCTCTTTTTTGGAAGGGATGTCCTAAGAATTGCGTGGTTCATGGGAGCGAATTACAAAATCGTGTAAAAAAAATTGCCTCACAACGTGACAACCCGGAATCCCCGACACCCTGCCCGGCCTCTGTGCGTAAAGTGTGTGTGCGTGTGTGTGCGGGGGGGGGGGTTGTGGCGCAGCTCCCTCCGGCAGATCGAAAACTCTCCGCCTATGCGTGCATCTCTTTTTTTGGAAGGGATGTCCTAAGAATCGCGTGGTTCATGCGAGGGAATTACAAAATTCTGTAAAAGAATTGCCTCACAACGTGACAACCCGGAATCCCCGACACCCTTCCCGGCCTCTGTGCGTAAAGTGTGTGTGCGTGTGTGTGCGGGGGGGGGTTGTGGCGCAGCTCCCTCCGGCAGATCGAAAACTCTCCGCCTATGCGTGCATCTCTTTTTTGGAAGGGATGTCCTAAGAATCGCGTGGTTCATGGGAGCGAATTACAAAATCCTGTAAAAAAAATTGCCTCACAACGTGACAACCCGGAATCCCCGACACCCTGCACTGCCTCTGTGCGTAAAGTGTGTGTGTATGGGGGGTTGTGGCGCAGTTCCCTCCGGCAGATCGAAAACTCTCCGCCTATGCGTGCATCTCTTTTTTTGGAAGAGATGTCTTAAGAGTGAACATTAAAATCCTGTAAAAAAATTGCCTCACAACGTGACAAACCGGAATCCCCGACACCCTGCCCGGCCTCTGTGCGTAAAGTGTGTGTGTGTGTGTGCGGGGGGGGGGGGGTTGTGGCGCAGCTCCCTCCGGCAGATCGAAAACTCTCCGCCTATGCGTGCATCTCTTTTTTGGAAGGGATGTCCTAAGAATCGCGTGGTTCATGGGAGCGAATTACAAAATCCTGTAAAAAAATTGCCTCACAACGTGACAACCCGGAATCCCCGACACCCTGCCCGGCCTCTGTGCGTAAAGTGTGTGTGTGTGCGGGTGGGGGGGGTTGTGGCGCAGCTCCCTCCGGCAGATCAAAAACTCTCGGTCTATGCGTGCATCTCTTTTTTTTTGGAAGGGATGTTTTAAGAGTGAACATGAAAATCCTGTAAAAAAAATTGCCTCACAACGTGACAACCCGGAATCCCCGACACCCTGCCCGGCCTCTGTGCGTAAAGTGTGTGTGTGCGGGGGGGGGGGGTTGTGGCGCAGCTCCCTCCGGCAGATCGAAAACTCTCCGCCTATGCGTGCATCTCTTTTTGTGGATGGGATGTCCTAACAATCGCATGTTTCATGCGAGTGAACTGGAAAATCCTGTAAAAAATTGCCTCACAACGTGACAACCCGGAATCCCCGACACCCTGCACGGCCTCTGTGCGTAAAGTGTGTGTGTCTGGGGGGTTGTGGCGCAGCTCCCTCCGGCAGATCGAAAACTCTCCGCCTATGCGTGCATCTCTTTTTTTGGAAGAGATGTCCTAAGAGTGAACATTAAAATCCTGTAAAAAAATTGCCTCACAACGTGACAACCCGGAATCCCCGACATCCTGCCCGGCCTCATTGCGTAAAGTGTGTGTGTGTGCGGGGGGGGGGTTGTGGCGCAGCTCCCTCCGGCAGATCGAAAACTCTCCGCCTATGCGTGCATCTCTTTTTTTGGAAGGGATGTCCTAACAATCGCATGTTTCATGCGAGTGAACTGGAAAACCCTGTAAAAAAATTGCCTCACAACGTGACAACCCGGAATCCCCGACACCCTGCACGGCCTCTGTGCGTAAAGTGTGTGTGCGTGTGTGTGCGGGGGGGGGGTTGTGGCGCAGCTCCCTCCGGCAGATCGAAAACTCTCCGCCTATGCGTGCATCTCTTTTTGTGGATGGGATGTCCTAACAATCGCATGTTTCATGCGAGTGAACTGGAAAATCCTGTAAAAAAATTGCCTCACAACGTGACAACCCGGAATCCCCGACACCCTGCCCGGCCTCTGTGCGTAAAGTGTGTGTGCGTGTGTGTGCGGGGGGGGGGGGTTGTGGCGCAGCTCCCTCCGGAAGATCGAAAACTCTCCGCCTATGCGTGCATCTCTTTTTTTGGAAGGGATGTCCTAAGAATCGCGTGGTTCATGCGAGCGAATTACAAAATCCTGTAAAAAAATTGCCTCGAAACGTGACAACCCGGAATCCCCGACACCCTGCCCGGCCTCTGTGCGTAAAGTGTGTGTGCGTGTGTGTGCGGGGGGGGGGGGGTTGTGGCGCAGCTCCCTCAGGCAGATCGAAAACTCTCCGCCTATGCGTGCATCTCTTTTTTTGGAAGGGATGTCCTAAGAATCGCGTGGTTCATGCGAGCGAATTACAAAATCCTGTAAAAAAATTGCCTCGAAACGTGACAACCCGGAATCCCCGACACCCTTCCCGGCCTCTGTGCGTAAAGTGTGTGTGCGTGTGTGTGCGGGGGGGGGGGGTTGTGGCGCAGCTCCCTCCGGCAGATCGAAAACTCTCCGCCTAGTCGTGCATCTCTTTTTTGGAAGGGATGTCCTAAGAATCGCGTGGTTCATGGGAGCGAATTACAAAATCCTGTAAAAAAAATTGCCTCACAACGTGACAACCCGGAATCCCCGACACCCTGCACTGCCTCTGTGCGTAAAGTGTGTGTGTATGGGGGTTGTGGCGCAGCTCCCTCCGGCAGATCGAAAACTCTCCGCCTATGCGTGCATCTCTTTTTTTGGAAGAGATGTCTTAAGAGTGAACATTAAAATCCTGTAAAAAAATTGCCTCACAACGTGACAAACCGGAATCCCCGACACCCTGCCCGGCCTCTGTGCGTAAAGTGTGTGTGTGTGTGTGCGGGGGGGGGGGGTTGTGGCGCAGCTCCCTCCGGCAGATCGAAAACTCTCCGCCTATGCGTGCATCTCTTTTTTGGAAGGGATGTCCTAAGAATCGCGTGGTTCATGGGAGCGAATTACAAAATCCTGTAAAAAAAATTGCCTCACAACGTGACAACCCGGAATCCCCGACACCCTGCCCGGCCTCTGTGCGTAAAGTGTGTGTGTGTGCGGGGGGGGGGGTTGTGGCGCAGCTCCCTCCGGCAGATCAAAAACTCTCCGTCTATGCGTGCATCTCTCTTTTTTTTTGGAAGGGATGTCTTAAGAGTGAACGTGAAAATCCTGTAAAAAAATTGCCTCACAACGTGACAACCCGGAATCCCCGACACCCTGCCCGGCCTCTGTGCGTAAAGTGTGTGTGTGTGCGGGGGGGGGGGTTGTGGCGCAGCTCCCTCCGGCAGATCGAAAACTCTCCGCCTATGCGTGCATCTCTTTTTGTGGATGGGATGTCCTAACAATCGCATGTTTCATGCGAGTGAACTGGAAAATCCTGTAAAAAAATTGCCTCACAACGTGACAACCCGGAATCCCCGACACCCTGCACGGCCTCTGTGCGTAAAGTGTGTGTGTCTGGGGGGTTGTGGCGCAGCTCCCTCCGGCAGATCGAAAACTCTCCGCCTATGCGTGCATCTCTTTTTTGGAAGGGATGTCCTTAGAATCGCGTGGTTCATGGGAGTGAATTACAAAATCCTGTAAAAAAATTGCCTCACAACGTGACAACCCGGAATCCCCGACACCCTGCCCGGCCTCTGTGCGCAAAGTGTGTGTGTGTGTGTGTGTGCCGGGGGGGGGGGGGTTGTGGCGCAGCTCCCTCCGGCAGATCGAGAACTCTCCGCCTATGCGTTCATGTCTTTTTTTTGAAGAGATGTCCTAAGAGTGAACATGAAAATCCTGTAAAAAAAATTGCCTCACAACGTGACAACCCGGAATCCCCGACACCCTGCCCGGCCTCTGTGCGTAAAGTGTGTGTGCGGGGGGGGGGGTTGTGGCGCAGCTCCCTCCGGCAGATCAAAAACTCTCCGTCTATGCGTGCATCTTTTTTTTTGTTGGAAGGGATGTCCTAAGAATCGCGTGTTTCATGCGAGTGAACATGAAAATCCTGTAAAAAAATTGCCTCACAACGTGACAACCCGGAATCCCCGACACCCTGCCCGGCCTCTGTGCGTAAAGTGTGTGTGCGTGCGGGGGGGGGGGGTTGTGGCGCAGCTCCTTCCGGCAGATCAAAAACTCTCCGTCTATGCGTGCATCATTTTTTTTTTTTTTTTTTGGAAGGGATGTCCTAAGAATCGCGTGTTTCATGCGAGTGAACATGAAAATCCTGTAAAAAAATTGCCTCACAACGTGACAACCCGGAATCCCCGACACCCTGCACGGCCTCTGTGCGTAAAGTGTGTGTGTGTGCGGGGGGGGGGTTGTGGCGCAGCTCCCTCCGGCAGATCAAAAACTCTCCGTCTATGCGTGCATCTCTTTTTTTTTGTTGGAAGGGATGTCCTAAGAATCGCGTGTTTCATGCGAGTGAAGATGAAAATCCTGTAAAAAGATTGCCTCACAACGTGACAACCTGGAATCCCCGACACCCTGCCCGGCCTCTGTGCGTAAAGTGTGTGTGCGTGTGTGTGCGGGGGGGGGGGGGGGTTGTGGCGCAGCTCCCTCCGGCACATCGAAAACTCTCCGCCAATGCGTGCATCTCTTTTTTGGAAGAGATGTCCTAAGAATCGCGTGGTTCATGCGAGCGAATTACAAAATCCTGTAAAAAAAATTGCCTCACAACGTGACAACCCGGAATCCCCGACACCCTGTCCGGCCTCTGTGCGTAAAGTGTGTGTGTGTGCGGGGGGGGGGGGTTGTGGCGCAGCTCCCTCCGGCAGATCAAAAACTCTCCATCTATGCGTGCATCTCTCTTTTTTTTTGGAAGGGATGTCCTAAGAGTGAACATGGAAATCCTGTAAAAAAATTGCCTCACAACGTGACAACCCGGAATCCCCGACACCCTGCCCGGCCTCTGTGCGTAAAGTGTGTGTGTGTGCAGGGGGGGTTGTGGCGCAGCTCCCTCCGGCAGATCGAAAACTCTCCGCCTATGCGTGCATCTCTTTTTTTGGATGGGATGTCCTAACAATCGCATGTTTCATGCGAGTGAACTGGAAAATCCTGTAAAAAAATTGCCTCACAACGTGACAACCAGGAATCCCCGACACCCTGCACGGCCTCTGTGCGTAAAGTGTGTGTGTCTGGGGGGTTGTGGCGCAGCTCCCTCCGGCAGATCGAAAACTCTCCGCCTATGCGTGCATCTCTTTTTTGGAAGGGATGTCCTTAGAATCGCGTGGTTCATGGGAGTGAATTACAAAATCCTGTAAAAAAATTGCGTCACAACGTGACAACCCGGAATCCCCGACACCCTGCCCGGCCTCTGTGCGCAAAGTGTGTGTGTGTGTGTGTGCGGGGGGGGGGGGGGGTTGTGGCGCAGCTCCCTCCGGCAGATCGAGAACTCTCCGCCTATGCGTTCATGTCTTTTTTTTGAAGAGATGTCCTAAGAGTGAACATGAAAATCCTGTAAAAAAAATTGCCTCACAACGTGGCAACCCGGAATCCCCGACACCCTGCCCGGCCTCTGTGCGTAAAGTGTGTGTGTGTGCGGGGGGGGGGGGGTTGTGGCGCAGCTCCCTCCGGCAGATCAAAAACTCTCCGTCTATGCGTGCGTCTCTTTTTTTTTTTGTTGGAAGGGATGTCCTAAGAATCGCGTGTTTCATGCGAGTGAACATGAAAATCCTGTAAAAAAATTGCCTCACAACGTGACAACCCGGAATCCCCGACACCCTGCACGGCCTCTGTGCGTAAAGTGTGTGTGTGTGCGGGGGGGGGGGTTGTGGCGCAGCTCCCTCCGGCAGATCAAAAACTCTCCGTCTATGCGTGCATCTCTTTTTTTTGTTGGAAGGGATGTCCTAAGAATCGCGTGTTTCATGCGAGTGAACATGAAAATCCTGTAAAAAAATTGCCTCACAACGTGACAACCCGGAATCCCCGACACCCTGCACGGCCTCTGTGCGTAAAGTGTGTGTGTGTGCGGGGGGGGGGGGGGTTGTGGCGCAGCTCCCTTCGGCAGATCGAAAACTCTCCGCCTATGCGTGCATCTCTTTTTTTGTGGAAGGAATGTCCTAACTTTGCGGCTACCGCTGCTGCAATCCCTGTTAAGTTTAAGACGTCTTTTCTTTTCTTATTATGACTTTGGAGTCAGCGATAAACGAGGGCATTAGTCCATATTAGGGGGTACGATGCGACTTTTTGCAAATTTTCCGGTTACCGTAGCTGCAGTCACTGTGAAGTTTAAAACGTGTTTTGTTGACAGTATGACTTTGGCACCAGCGATACGAGGATGTTGGTCCATATTATAGGGGTCCGGTGTTGCTTTTTGAGATTTTTTTTTCTGCCACTGCTGCAATCCCTGTGAAGTTCAAAACAGTTTTGTTATCATTATAACTTTAGCGGCAGCGACACGAAGGCATTAGTTCATATTAAAGGGGTCCTGTGCTGCTTTATATGGCCACTCATGCTACAATCCCAGTGAATTTTAGAACAAGGAGTGATATTAAACGGTTGGAGCAACTTATTTATTTACACATAGTACCAAGTCTTTCGTGCACGAGAGTGCACTTCTTCAGGTTACAAAAATATGAACATGGTACGGGAACATATATACAGTTGACGGGGGAGTTTTGGTATGAGAGGGTAACAGGGTGATGGAAAGGATGCAAATACAGGCAAAAATAAAAAGAACATAAATACAAACGAAGGGGTATCAGAAGCCCAACATAACGCGAGTCCAAAGGCTTACACAGGAAACGAGAACACATGTAGGTGACGTTCCAGGAATTAAGGTTAAAAAGAGGGTCATGGCGACGGAATGAGGACACAGGTGCGGAGTACAAGGGTGACCAGTGAACCGTGAGATGTTTTTAATGGAGAGTTTATAGATTTTAATGTCATGAAGCACTGCACGCGGCAACTGAGAAATCCGGAAGTGTATACCGTGACCCGTATTTTCACGAATTATGACAAAGGACAGCGGCATTATTATGTTGCAGTCATATTTAATGCTCTGCCGCGTGATTCCCTTGATTTAGATTCAATTAAAAGCTTTTCTGCGCTCTGTAGTAGGTACTGTAAAGACCATTCCAGCTGTCCTTTTGCTATGTGTTTTTTTAGGGTTTGTAGGATTCTTGTGTATATTAATGGGTGGTTCACTAACTGTTCTATCTGGTTCACTACCATTGACTGTTACCTGCCCACAAGCCCCAAGGCTTAGGCGGGTACTGTTATAATCGATATCTTCTTGGACTAATAAACTTGAATTGAATTATTATTATCATAATCAATACTAAGCTCTGTTTACGTGCCCAAGGATGGCACAAGACATTTGTGTTGCTGCACGACCAAGAAAATTAGGATAGATAAAACATGGGCGTAGGCCGGGGGGGGGTTCAAACCCCCGGAAAGTGCACCTTTGGTATATGTATCGTGATGATATATATACCAAATGATATCGCACTATAAACGGATCACACCCCAACACGAAAGAGCACGAATGTCAAATGTACATGGGACATAGCGTCGAGTATGTATACCTGGTAGCACCCATACGAATATACAGGGTTTCCCAGCTAAATATTAGCAGGAGCTCTTTGGCTGCACGTGTAGCATATGTTTGTAAGTCAAACGTCGCCATTCCAGTACTGGACAGCTATTTCGGCCTTATTGGACCTCATCAGCAGTACGCAGGCAGGCAACGTTTGAGAGGATGGCGTCAGAAGGTCACGTGACACGTGATGCCTCCCGTCAGGGTGTCCTAAGATACCTCTGAAAATTGCTGCTAATGGTGCTAATTGTTGCTAATTCCTGCTAATTAAGACAATGACTTAATTAACTTTCAATAATTAACTTCTTAATTATAAAAGCTACAAAATTCTCCCAATGAGAACATCTGTTCCTTTCGGTCACCTGATATCGTAGCCGTTCTCAGAACAAAAATCCGTTCGGAACATCTTCCGTAAAAAATTCGGGAATTAACACCGTTTTTTCTTTATTTTGTTCATTGCACGTTTTAGGAGAAGCGTCTTTCTTTCACCCCCAATGTCAGAAGGTCGAAAGAGCACACTATCGCCTCTTGCATCATGTAAAACTATTAAAAGAAAACAGAAAATGCAATCCAAGATGAGGGCAGTTCCGATAGAGTCACCCGATAAATTTGTTTTTGTTTTGTTTCCGCAAGTTAAAGCTCATCTTCGACGCATGAGGCGGCACTGTGCTCCTTCACCCTCTCAAATGGGGGTGAAGGAAAGACGCGTCTCCAAAGATGCGCAATAAGCAAAATAAAGAAAAAAATCGGTGATTCTTCACTAATTTTTTGCGCACAATCTACCGAACGGATTTTTGTTCTGAACACGGCTGCGATATCAGGTGACCCAAAGGAACAGATGTTCTCATTGGGACAACTTCGTAGCTTCTATAATTAAAAAGTAAATTTTTGAAAGTTAATTAAGACATTGTCTTAGGAGTTTGCTAATGCCTTGCTGAGGAGTGCCCTTCAGCATATGCTATATTGCAATTGATTTCATCTCGCAAAAAATGATATATATATATATATATATACAGGGTGTCCACGCTAAGTGTGAACAGATTTTTTAAAATATATCAATTACTTTTTCCGACATGAAATCAATTGCAATATAGCATATGCTGAAGGGCGCTCCCTAGGGGGGCATTAACATACTCCTAAGGCGATGTCTTAATTAACTTTCAATAATTAACTTTTTAATTATAAAAGCTACGAAGTTGCTCCAATGAGAACATCTGATCTCTTCGGTCACCAGATACCAAAACCGTTTTCAGAACAAAAATCCGTCCGGTACATCGTCCGCAAAAAATTCGTGAAGGAACGCCATATTTTTCTTTATTTGGTTTATTGCGCATCTTCAAAGACCTCCAGTGTGAGAGAGTGAAAGAGCACAGTGCCGCCTCATGCGTCGAAGATTATCTTTAACTTGCGGAAACAAAACAAAAACAGAAATCTATCGGGTGACTCTATCGCGACTGCCCTTATCTTGGGCTGCATTTTCGGTTTTATTTTAATCGTTTTCCAGGACGCAAGAGGCGATAGTGTGCTCTTTCATCCTCTCGTATTGGGGGCGAAGGAAAGACGCGTCTCTAGAGAAGCGCAATGAATAAAATAAAGAAAAAAAATGGCGTTCCTTCACGAATTTTTTGCGGACGATCTATCGAACGGATTTTTGTTCTGAAAGCGGCTTTGGTATCCGGTGACCGAAGAGATCAGATGTTCTCATTGGAGCAACTTCGTAGCTTTTATAATTAAAAAGCTAATTATTTTAAGTGAATTTAGACATTGCCTTAGGAGTCTGTTAATGCCCCCCTAGGGAGTGCCCTTCAGCATATGCTATATTGCAATTGATTTCATCTCGGAAAAAGTGATTGATATATTTTTAAAAAATATGTTCACACTTTGCGTGGACACCCTGTATATATATATTTTTTAATAAATATGTTCGCATTTAGCTGGGACACTCTGCATACATGAGAAACACATAGCAGACGGTTGCATCATTTGTGTGATTGTTCAATTACGTGTGTTCCATAGTAAATGCCACGGGCACAACTTGAAAGCGGATGTCAAAGAATAACAATTCCAAAGTTTACCAATAAACATGTCAAAGACATCGACAAAGGGGTGCAAAAGAAAACGGATAATACGGATAACGGATAATAATAATAAATTATTATTATTGGAATAAAAAGAGGAAGAAAGAGAGTTACGTTCTGCGAATTCAGTTGACGTTATCGTTGGTACCTTTGAATTTCGTGTACGCTTCGGTTTCTGGTAATAAAAATGATAACAAATTTGTTTAGGTTTGTATTTTCGTTTCCGGCGGAATTCGGGCAGTTAACATTTATCGTTTGTGTTACTCTTTCAGGTAACCAACCCTGCATAAAATATTCGGTCTTTGGTAACAGGGAATGGATGACAATATTGCTTCTGGGTAGCTACCGTAATTGGATCAGCCCTCGAATAACCTAATGGATTAGAAGAACAATGGCTTGCACCCGCATACAGGATGTGGCCAGAAGATCGTGCACGCTGAGCGTCTTTGCGGTGTCATTTCTTTATTAATCTATTTACCGTTAATAATGTAAAACGATTATACGATACTCACGTATGCGGAAGGCTCCCCCTTCTGGTTCCGGCAGAGGCTCTGGCGCAGCTTCAGCCAGAAGAGCCACGGCACCTTAAATGATAATGAACGTATTGATGAGGTGTCAAAATGAATTTTATATGTAACGCGACCGCGTCGGATTTTCTGACCAGTCGGGACCAGTCAAAAATTAAAAAGAAAAAACGCACCCTTTCCACACAGGCGTAATTTTTTTATTCCGTGTTAGCGCCACGAAGCAACTGTGGCTATGAGCGGCGTACAGACGTGGACAGATGGAGAGAGTACGGCAGGAAGGAGTGGAAGACAGGGAGTTAGTATGCGTCCCCAGCCGACTTCAGGGGGAACTCTACCGACATTCGTTTGGAAAGTCTGCCAGAAAACCCACGTAAAATCTCAGATAGCATATCCGGTGGTAGGATTCGAACCCACGAACTCCCAGTCTTCATACGGGACCTTGGCGACCACGAACGAGAGGATTCCTTTACCCAATCGGCCATGACCTTAGTAGCCGTAATTTGCTAAACAGCACATAACATTTCGGGAACAACAACAAAAATATGGAAAAAAAGAAAAGCTGCATTATCAAATCTCATCCCAAAAGACTCCGGATGTCCAAGGGTGAACACAGATCAGTAGAGCCACTTATCAGTCGCCCCAGGCATGCTTACTGTGTGGTTACAAAATGAAATGAACTAGGGCGACGGTGCTTTGTAAAGTGGGTTGTAAAGTGGGTTACGTTTACGTCAACGAGCGTCCCAGATCATCACTTCTTGTGTTGCGTTTTGTTTAGATGTTGTTCGTGTGCACGAATAACTATAAAAAGTCCTATTTCTCAACTACAGAAAGTGCTTCTGTCTTCCTCCCTTGTTTCCGTGTCTCGCGATTTTCTTGTTCGACATCTACATACTAGCTAGCCGGCGCCCTTTCCATTTTGCCGAACCCAATTATGTCATGGAAAATTTAAGATTCTCGTTCGCATAGAAATACGATTCATTCAAGGAAACTCGAAAACCATGCAGCTACCTCCGCTACAATGATTATCAAGAGCAGCATTCAGGGACACCCCCTCTGAAACCCGGCTTGACCTGATAGCAGAGGATTACGCAAGGTAGCTAAGTTTACAGGGTGGTGCCTGAGTACGTGAGGAGGAACAGATTTGGGCAGGGAGAGGACATATCTGAGGCGAACAACTCCCTTTTCGCGCCCTGACGTGATAACAACACCGATAACACACCCGGGAGCTTTCGCGTAAGATAAAGAACAAGACGTAATGTATAACTGTGGGAACGAGCATGAGACTTTCCAGATATCGGGAGATTGCCGGATGAAATTGGCAGGTTGGCGCCTGTGATAGCTTTCTGAACGTCAAATTGACTAAATGCGAGTTCTAAGGGTGCAGCAAGGACAACAGCTACGGTCCGCAGATGATATACAGACTACGTAATTTCATGACGATACCGTCAGTATCAAGTTGGTATCAAGAGTTATTACGAGCTAAAATAGAGGACAATTTGGCGCCAGTGAGTGCCACTTGGGTAACGATTTGGCAAAATGTCTGAGGTATACAAAATGGGCTGGTGTAAATCCACAAGCGACCAAAGAACAAACACGAAACAACAACAGAGTGACTTGTGTGTGATCTTGTCTCCTGTTTGTTCTTGGTCGCTTGAAACTGAACAATTTGACCAAACGCTACTTCGCAGGCTGTAGCAAGGGAAACAGGTATGGGCCGCGGACTCATAGCTATTAAGCATGATATACAGACTACGTAATTAAATTATGACATCTTCGATATCACTTTATTACTAAATGAAATGGAAGATATGGACAATTTGGGGTCTGCGAGTGCTGTGGCGATGCGAGTGGTGGCGTCTGCGAGTGGCAATGATTTGATCCAAGTTGGACCAGCGATTTTGGTGCAGAACTAAATACATTCAGAATCGAAGGAGTGTATATTCCCAAATCCCAGCAGTGGGTAGGAGTACAGAAGGTCACCGACACACGAGGCGGTGAAGAAGTAGAGAACACTGAGTGAATTTTATTTTAGTGTATTTACAATACTGTTTACTCATACTTGTACGTATAGTCGCAGGTGGATAGGTCACACAGCAATCTACAACAATACGAGAACAGACAATTACAACAGATGTTGCAGTTTCTAACTTAAAGTCCCATGTCAGATTTTGCCTTCCGCAGGTAGGAAATTTGGTTGACTAAAGTGTGGGAAAGGAAAATCAGTGATGAAACCAAAATAACATGAAAATGAGCTTTTTTCTGGGAGTTCATTTTGAAACGCGTTCGGTGGTGTGTTATCGCATCTCTGAATGACAATGCACGTCTGCCGCCCCCCGCCTGGAAAGGAAACATTTCCGTGATGTGATCCAGCGGGTTAAAGTATTTCTACCGAGGCGACATTCGTCCCGTACAACTACAAATGTAGGGTGCATCGAATGCACCGTACGGATCTTGTTGTATTCAGTTTTTTTTTTGTTTTTTTTTGCGTGTTAGCGTCACGGAGTAACTGCGGCCATGAGCGGCGTACAGACGTCGACAGATGTCTCTTGTATTCAGTAGTATAGTTATGCGTGGAAAATGTAAAGTGCTCCAAAAATAAATTGCATAGCAATCAGCGAGTTTAGATCAGCTTGCAACGAAACAACAATAACGCGGTTTGGTGGTGCGACCCGTTCCTTCAATCCCAGCCTATACGTTTTAGCTTGATCTCCAATGTTTATTGTAGACTTCCAATAACCAGTTGTATGGATCCATGGTATGAAGACTGTCATGGGATTCGATCAGTATAGCCTGGATAGGGGAGTAGAAACTCGAACAGGGTAGAATATCGCTGGTGGCGATTAGACACCCCAACGTCAAAAATAAAGTTGTTCATAAGCAGATTTCGAGATAACGCTAAACAAGTGCTACGCGCCCTCGAGTACATTATTTATTTCTCGCTTAAGATGAAACAATGCTTAGATCACGGTAATCAGGGCTCTCACACACGCGGGCCGCATGTGCATGTCTTGCAGTCAGCTATTCTGTGCCCCGAGGGCTCTTGACCACTAAATAGAATAAAGCTGCCCCCCCCCCCCCCCCCAATAGTGAAGAATTCGGAATGAAACCAGGTTTTCAGGCATTGTTTTTACCCTTGCTCGATGTAGTGCTGCTCCTGTCGACGTTAGGAAGTACATTCACAACATTCGAGCAGTTGTTGTGACTCATGAACCTCAACAAGTGGTTATAGTGATCTGGTCTGAACGTGCATTTTGATAAACTACACTGTAAGTAATATGATAAATGAGAAGTAATAGTGGAGACAAGTGCAGAGAGTGGCATCATCTTAATTATTACACTAAGTTTATGGGCTTGCAGCATAGCAGCAGCCTCTCCGGATATCATGCGCGAAAAACTATACGGAGCACAGAAAGGCGCCGAGATATAAAGAAAAAAAATTGAGATGGAGTAGTTATGTACGAGGGTCATTGTGTGATTATTTCTCTTTCCATGATTTTTTTTCTTTTTCATGTTTCAAATGTAAGCGAAATCCACAATACATTGTGTAAACCGACAATTTCAGTGCTCCTGCACGTTGGGATAATCGTTCGTGAAGAACTATGTACGAAGAACTTGAAACGCCTTTCAAATTTCCAGTGTATCATTTGGAAAAGAAGCTCATTTGTTTCTGTTGGTGCGTCAAGAGAAGTTTTTCATTGATGAATTGTATATGCGAATGCCTAATAACTATACCGCTCAGTTGTTTAAGCTAAGGTACTTTGCTATAATTGCGGTCCTTTCCAGGGGTTTCATTACCCCTGGTTACCTGGTTACCATTACCAATGGTTGATTCCCCACATTCCCACCAGCAATGGCGCAGAGTATGGCCTGTGGCGATGAACCTCCCCACTCTCCAAAGCCAAAATAAAGTTGTTGTTGTTGTTCATTACCCCCACCCCCCGGGAGGTGTACACTCCCCCTGAATTTTTCCAACCACTCCCCTGTAATTCATGAGATTTCCTGATGCAGCTTGGCCACCACTGCATACTCGCGTTTTTCGCCAAATCGACGCCGCACAGCGGTGAAACTCGGGACTAGCCGATCCAGGTATACACGGCCGACCCCGCGTTCTATTGCGGAGAAGTTGCTGCTTTTCGCATGCGTCGCTGACCTGAACCTGTATTTTGCTGTTGAAATCATGGATGAAGGAAACAGTGCAGAGAACGACCAGCAAATTAAACCAAACTACTTATTGTTCTGTGCCGCAATGCGACTCTGCGCCGCCGAGGGGACAGCCAGTTTGTCTTTCAGTGTTTTCTTCTTTCCACACATGGAATACCGCCTACTTTGACGCATCCTTGGAAGAGATGGATTGAGCCACTCGAAATCAGCAAACCTGTTACATCAGCAATGGTTGTATGTGTATGGCAGAGCTCTTGGAGCGATACCGCCTACATATCTGATGAACGTTCTTATTTTTCTTTTTCTGAAGCACACATTTGTGCAACTCACGTCAGGAAGGGAAGCAAAACCTTGTCTAGGCAAAACAGAACTTTTTTTTTTAAACTTGAGTAGCCATTATGTGCAGGAAAGCGCAGGGGATAGCGCGAAGACGTATACCAAGTCAGTTTTGTAACTGTGCATTTGAATCAGCGCGTCAAAACACTTGGGAAAGAATTCAGAAAGAATGCGACGTTTCGTTAAGGTTTCCCCAAAACATGCGCACCAGTGAGACACGGGTGTGGCAACATTACCCTGTAAATTCTACACTACATTCCTACACGCGCTACACTTAGAAGATCTTATCTGTAAGAGAGCACAGATATCGTGTGTTTGCATGTCTATGACATTCCTGCAGCGGACGACACTCGCTGCTTGCTATTTCGGCCTCGCAACCGGTAAACGTGAAATTCAACTTCACAAAGTGTGTTTGATCAAACACGCCGGAACTTGGCAAATAATACGCTACAACTATAGCCTTCTCTTTGGACAACTCGGTTACGCCTGCGAGAAGTATATGAGCAGCGTTTAATACACGTTCGCCTTCAACGCATCGAGAATCAACATTGCAGTTCAGAAATCCCAAAATTGAAACTAAACGACAACCTGGTTACGTCCGCCATGTTGAAGGTTAGATACGCCACCTACAGGTCGCGTAAAACGCGAATACCCATAGATATGTATCCTGAGATATCCCTAAAGATATACCCTCCTATGGTTCGCTCCACTCGAAATCACGCAGACATCTTATCACGCCCGGTACCGCCCCAGCAGCACAATGTACTGAAAGTCGAGTGCAATGGGGGTGGACAGTACGTGTCTTATTAATGTTCTTTAGTTTCACGGGTCCGTTCAAGGCCTTCCACCTACCCGTCCACCCCCACTGCACTCGACTTTCAGTACATAGTGCTGCTTGGGGCATCCTGGCTTCTGAGGAAAAGACATCATAGATGAAAATATATATCCGTTACGAAGCCGTTTGAATTTAACTGTTCATGGTAATCAACCAATTTTTCTCCAAGTGCAGCACGCATAGAGAAGTCTATGATTCGCTTACACGTCTACCTGCAAGAAATGACCCACAGTCTCCTTCTGAAACACTTGCCAACTTCTTTGAGAAAAGTAAAAAGTAACCTTTCTGCAACCCCGATGATTCCAAGGAATACACCACAAAGAGTCACTGGTGTATCCTGCATAGCGAAGCCATTATCAACGGCTTATACAATAGGCCCTTGTACTGGGAACAGTGGTGGCCGCAAAATTTGGAAAAGGCGCCGGCAGAGCCCTTTAAAACTGGCGAAACCCTTTGTATCATGGTGCCAAGGGCATATCGAGACGGCTTATGCTATTGCCCTTCCCACTGGGATTGTAACGGAGGCGATCGCCAGAGGGGACCGCAAAATTCGGATACGGCGGCAGCAGTGCCTTTTAAAACGGGCGACACTCCCTGTATCATGGGAGCGAAAGAAAGAAAGTTATCAGTGGCTTGTGCAATGCTATTCTTCTGGAGTTATAACACAGGCGATCGTCAAATTCGGAAAACGTGGCAGCAGAGCCCTCTTAAACGAGCAAGACCCCTTGTGTCATGCTGTCAAAGACTTATCAACAACTTATACTATGCCATTCTACCGAGATCATAACAAGGCGACCGCAAATATCGGAAAAGAATGCAGCGTAGCCCTTCAAAACGGACGAGACGTCTTGTATCATGCTGCCAATGACATGTCATCAATGGCTTGTGCAATACCCTTCTACTGGGACTGCAACAGAGGCTACCGCAAAATACGGAAAATGCGGCAGCAGAGCCCCTTAAAACGGTCGATACCCCTTGTATCATAGTTCCAAAGTCATATAAGTATTCGCAACGGCTTATGCTATTGCCATTCTACTGGAATTATAACGGATGCGGCCGCGAACTTCATAAAAGGCTGCAGCAGAGCCTTTAAAACGGACAAAAACCCCTTTAATCATGGTGGCAGACATTTTACACATATATAAAGACGCGACGGCTTATGTTATGCCCCTCTCCTGTGATTGCATCGGAAACCAATGCAAAATTTGGAAAGGGCGGCAGCAGGGCCCTTTACAATATGACTCAAATGATTTGTATCATCATGGTGCCAAAGAGTTACTATGAACGGCTTGTACTGGGATTGTAACAGAGGCTACCGCAACGTTCGGCAGCAGATTGAGCCCTTTAAAACGTGCGAAGCCCCTTTAATCGTGGTGCCAGGGCTGTACCTGTTTCCCCTGTACATGGAGAGGTCGCGTTTGAAGAAACTGCTTCCAAAACGACACTCGCGAAGGCAAAAATAAATAAATAAATAAATAAATAAATAAACGCTATCAAATTTGGGGCTTAATATCATCTCATATAAAAATAATATAAAAAACGTCTTAAACTGGTTTTACAGAATATATACATGAAATCCAGGTTTCGGAGTTTGAGCCCCGTACCATTTTCCCCTTTTGCACCCTAAGAGGTCGCGTTTTACAAAATCGCTTCCAAAATGGCACTCGAAATGGCCAGATGGCCAATTTCATCAACTTCGGGGCTTAATATATTTTGGTATAACAATAATATTAAAGATGTCCAAAGCTGTTTTGTAATTTGTATAAGATCACGGGCTTTGAACGCCGTATCTTGTTCCCCTGTTGCAGCCTGAGAGGTCGCGTTTGACAAAATCGCTTCCAAAATGGCACTCGAAATGGCCAAATGGCCAATTTCATCAACTTCGGGGCTTAATATATTTTGATATAACAATAATATTAAAGATGTCCAAAGCTGTTTTGTAATTTGTATAAGATCACGGGCTTTGAACGCCGTATCTTGTTCCCCTGTTGCAGCCTGAGAGGTCGCGTTTGACAAAATCGCTTCCAAAACGGCCCCCGAAATGGCCAGATGGCCAATTTCATCAACTTCGGGGCTTAATATATTTTGGTATAACAATAATATTAAAGATGTCCAAAGCTGTTTTGTAATTTGTATAAGATCACGGGCTTTGAACGCCGTATCTTGTTCCCCTGTTGCAGCCTGAGAGGTCGCGTTTGACAAAATCGCTTCCAAAATGGCACTCGAAATGGCCAAATGGCCAATTTCATCAACTTCGGGGCTTAATATATTTTGATATAACAATAATATTAAAGATGTCCAAAGCTGTTTTGTAATTTGTATAAGATCACGGGCTTTGAACGCCGTATCTTGTTCCCCTGTTGCAGCCTGAGAGGTCGCGTTTGACAAAATCGCTTCCAAAATGGCACTCGAAATGGCCAAATGGCCAATTTCATCAACTTCGGGGCTTAATATATTTTGATATAACAATAATATTAAAGATGTCCAAAGCTGTTTTGTAATTTGTATAAGATCACGGGCTTTGAACGCCGTATCTTGTTCCCCTGTTGCAGCCTGAGAGGTCGCGTTTGACAAAATCGCTTCCAAAATGGCACTCGAAATGGCCAAATGGCCAATTTCATCAACTTCGGGGCTTAATATATTTTGATATAACAATAATATTAAAGATGTCCAAAGCTGTTTTGTAATTTGTATAAGATCACGGGCTTTGAACGCCGTATCTTGTTCCCCTGTTGCAGCCTGAGAGGTCGCGTTTGACAAAATCGCTTCCAAAATGGCACTCGAAATGGCCAAATGGCCAATTTCATCAACTTCGGGGCTTAATATATTTTGATATAACAATAATATTAAAGATGTCCAAAGCTGTTTTGTAATTTGTATAAGATCACGGGCTTTGAACGCCGTATCTTGTTCCCCTGTTGCAGCCTGAGAGGTCGCGTTTGACAAAATCGCTTCCAAAATGGCACTCGAAATGGCCAAATGGCCAATTTCATCAACTTCGGGGCTTAATATATTTTGATATAACAATAATATTAAAGATGTCCAAAGCTGTTTTGTAATTTGTATAAGATCACGGGCTTTGAACGCCGTATCTTGTTCCCCTGTTGCAGCCTGAGAGGTCGCGTTTGACAAAATCGCTTCCAAAATGGCACTCGAAATGGCCAAATGGCCAATTTCATCAACTTCGGGGCTTAATATATTTTGATATAACAATAATATTAAAGATGTCCAAAGCTGTTTTGTAATTTGTATAAGATCACGGGCTTTGAACGCCGTATCTTGTTCCCCTGTTGCAGCCTGAGAGGTCGCGTTTGACAAAATCGCTTCCAAAATGGCACTCGAAATGGCCAAATGGCCAATTTCATCAACTTCGGGGCTTAATATATTTTGATATAACAATAATATTAAAGATGTCCAAAGCTGTTTTGTAATTTGTATAAGATCACGGGCTTTGAACGCCGTATCTTGTTCCCCTGTTGCAGCCTGAGAGGTCGCGTTTGACAAAATCGCTTCCAAAACGGCCCCCGAAATGGCCAGATGGCCAATTTCATCAACTTCGGGGCTTAATATATTTTGGTATAACAATAATATTAAAGATGTCCAAAGCTGTTTTGTAATTTGTATAAGATCACGGGCTTTGAACGCCGTATCTTGTTCCCCTGTTGCAGCCTGAGAGGTCGCGTTTGACAAAATCGCTTCCAAAACGGCCCCCGAAATGGCCAGATGGCCAATTTCATCAACTTCGGGGCTTAATATATTTTGGTATAACAATAATATTAAAGATGTCCAAAGCTGTTTTGTAATTTGTATAAGATCACGGGCTTTGAACGCCGTATCTTGTTCCCCTGTTGCAGCCTGAGAGGTCGCGTTTGACAAAATCGCTTCCAAAATGGCCCCCGAAATGGCCAGATGGCCAATTTCATCAACTTCGGGGCTTAATATATTTTGGTATAACAATAATATTAAAGATGTCCAAAGCTGTTTTGTAATTTGTATAAGATCACGGGCTTTGAACGCCGTATCTTGTTCCCCTGTTGCAGCCTGAGAGGTCGCGTTTGACAAAATCGCTTCCAAAACGGCCCCCGAAATGGCCAGATGGCCAATTTCATCAACTTCGGGGCTTAATATATTTTGGTATAACAATAATATTAAAGATGTCCAAAGCTGTTTTGTAATTTGTATAAGATCACGGGCTTTGAACGCCGTATCTTGTTCCCCTGTTGCAGCCTGAGAGGTCGCGTTTGACAAAATCGCTTCCAAAACGGCCCCCGAAATGGCCAGATGGCCAATTTCATCAACTTCGGGGCTTAATATATTTTGGTATAACAATAATATTAAAGATGTCCAAAGCTGTTTTGTAATTTGTATAAGATCACGGGCTTTGAACGCCGTATCTTGTTCCCCTGTTGCAGCCTGAGAGGTCGCGTTTGACAAAATCGCTTCCAAAATGGCCCCCGAAATGGCCAGATGGCCAATTTCATCAACTTCGGGGCTTAATATATTTTGGTATAACAATAATATTAAAGATGTCCAAAGCTGTTTTGTAATTTGTATAAGATCACGGGCTTTGAACGCCGTATCTTGTTCCCCTGTTGCAGCCTGAGAGGTCGCGTTTGACAAAATCGCTTCCAAAACGGCCCCCGAAATGGCCAGATGGCCAATTTCATCAACTTCGGGGCTTAATATATTTTGGTATAACAATAATATTAAAGATGTCCAAAGCTGTTTTGTAATTTGTATAAGATCACGGGCTTTGAACGCCGTATCTTGTTCCCCTGTTGCAGCCTGAGAGGTCGCGTTTGACAAAATCGCTTCCAAAATGGCACTCGAAATGGCCAGATGGCCAATTTCATCAACTTCGGGGCTTAATATATTTTGGTATAACAATAATATTAAAGATGTCCAAAGCTGTTTTGTAATTTGTATAAGATCACGGGCTTTGAACGCCGTATCTTGTTCCCCTGTTGCAGCCTGAGAGGTCGCGTTTGACAAAATCGCTTCCAAAATGGCCCCCGAAATGGCCAGATGGCCAATTTCATCAACTTCGGGGCTTAATATATTTTGGTATAACAATAATATTAAAGATGTCCAAAGCTGTTTTGTAATTTGTATAAGATCACGGGCTTTGAACGCCGTATCTTGTTCCCCTGTTGCAGCCTGAGAGGTCGCGTTTGACAAAATCGCTTCCAAAACGGCCCCCGAAATGGCCAGATGGCCAATTTCATCAACTTCGGGGCTTAATATATTTTGGTATAACAATAATATTAAAGATGTCCAAAGCTGTTTTGTAATTTGTATAAGATCACGGGCTTTGAACGCCGTATCTTGTTCCCCTGTTGCAGCCTGAGAGGTCGCGTTTGACAAAATCGCTTCCAAAATGGCACTCGAAATGGCCAGATGGCCAATTTCATCAACTTCGGGGCTTAATATATTTTGGTATAACAATAATATTAAAGATGTCCAAAGCTGTTTTGTAATTTGTATAAGATCACGGGCTTTGAACGCCGTATCTTGTTCCCCTGTTGCAGCCTGAGAGGTCGCGTTTGACAAAATCGCTTCCAAAACGGCCCCCGAAATGGCCAGATGGCCAATTTCATCAACTTCGGGGCTTAATATATTTTGGTATAACAATAATATTAAAGATGTCCAAAGCTGTTTTGTAATTTGTATAAGATCACGGGCTTTGAACGCCGTATCTTGTTCCCCTGTTGCAGCCTGAGAGGTCGCGTTTGACAAAATCGCTTCCAAAATGGCACTCGAAATGGCCAAATGGCCAATTTCATCAACTTCGGGGCTTAATATATTTTGATATAACAATAATATTAAAGATGTCCAAAGCTGTTTTGTAATTTGTATAAGATCACGGGCTTTGAACGCCGTATCTTGTTCCCCTGTTGCAGCCTGAGAGGTCGCGTTTGACAAAATCGCTTCCAAAACGGCCCCCGAAATGGCCAAATGGCCAATTTCATCAAGTTCCGGGCTTAATATAATTTGATATAACGATGATAATAAAGATAGCCTAAGCTGACTATGTAATATGTATACTATGTGAAAGTAAGATCACGGGGTTTGAACCCCGTATCTGGTTCTGTTGCACCCTGAAAGGTCGCGTTTGACAAAATCACTTCCAAAACGGCACTCGAAATGGACAGTTTTATCAAGTTGTATAGTTAATACAAAAGCGATATAGAATACAAAACGGTATCATTTGTATTTTACTTACTCAACATAAAGTTGTCTATTCTGGCACCCCTTTCGAGTTCTGGAAAAAATGACCGTTCGCCTTTCGAACTCCTTCAGACCGGCTGTGCAGTCTCAGCGCATGCGTATTACGATAATACTGGGACTTAGCCCGCCGAGCGCCTATGAGGGGAACCCTGTCTGAGTCGCAACTTTGAAGGCCCTAGGTGCATCAGGATTAACACTCACACATCGTGCCGCGGTTGGTATGTGGCCTGCAGGACGTACTGAACAAAAATAGGCGATGACATTTCCAGAATTTGACTGCCTTTGTCGAAAAATCGTAGTCTAAACATGGGCGCTGTGCAAAAATCGACGGAATCCCAATAGGCGCAATGCATTAAAATTAATTTGGCCAGGGTGCACTAGGTTTATATTCTGCTAGCGCCCTTTCATGTCTCCAGGGGTTCTTTACGTGGTGTTGTTCTTCATTAGACGATGATATCTTAAAAAATTTATTCTGTTTTGCTGTTAATTGGCATAAACGCTGTCTCCCATTGAATTCACATCATGTGAGGCCACTTCCCGCATAGCGGGTGAGCATAGTGGCGGAGTGCGCCGGCGGGGGTGTGACCGCCAATTTTGGGATTGCTCCATAGCTTCATGAACCTATTCTCTGATGATGATGATGATGATGATTCTGGTTTTTATGGCGCACGGACAACTAAGGTCATAGTGCGCCAATAAAAACCTGTTCTCTAAAATCTGTCTGCATGAATGTGTACGCATTGGCACACAATATACATGACCGTACCAGTGGCGGATCTACGCCCTGGGTTGTTTGTTGAAGCGCGTAGATGAGAGAGAGGGAGATCCTGTTTATTTTAAATAAACTGTTTTTGGAGGACCATCGCCCCCCCCCCCCCCCCTGGATCCGCCACTGGACCGTATTCACATGAGATGCCTTCATTGTGCTTTATCTCCTCCTGTCGATTATGACTTACCAAAGATGAGAGCGAAAAGGAAGATGGTACGAAGGCAGGACATGGTGACAAAGCTTCCGATTGAGTTGCTGGGAAGAAACATGAAATCGCTCGTTTGGAACAAGTAGATGAGAAACACGCCATGCGTTACGTGCAACATCAAATATGCTTACCTGTTGACACAATCGATGTGATTGAGGGTCCCCTGCACGTCCCCCAGTACTTATATGCATCGAGCTGGTACAGGATCACTCGAAGCACGTGTTGTTCCTCGTGAGGTTTCGGAGAAACCGATGTGCGAGGAGGAAGGCCGGGCTGGCTGTGCGCAACATGTTTTGGAACTACCCTTCCAGGAATCCTGGGCCAGATGTGACGGATTCAGCGTAAAAGTACACGTTTGCTGCGCACTTTTCGCTGCGTTATAAACATACGTCGAAAAGAGTCCGAAAGATTTCATGGAATTTCGCTGCATTTTCAACTATCCACGAGATCGCTTCGCAATATTTCTTGTGCGTGCTTGGAAAAGCTGTTCGTCTTTTAGTACGTCCAGGGACCGTCAAACAAACTCTGACACGTTTGGCACGTGGAACACCTGTGGTTTCACTGAAGTGCGCGAATATCTGCATATAGCAACGAGCATATTTTACATTTAGCCAAGTGTTAGGGAATTTGTCTCCTTGCACGTGCCTCAGTATACGGTCAACCCTTACGTACGTGCCATCATATCCAACGTGCTTGTGTACCCAAAACCGATAAAGGCGGCCAGCGTGATAATATTGTTTCCTTACACCAAACCACACCATCTTACATCAAAAATACCGTTACGTCCAAGATTAACCTAAGTCAGACAGCTGAAAAAGGGCACGTTTCCCTTTCGATGCAATTGAAAGTTCACAAATACTAAGCGGTTGCTGTCACTACACTACGTAATATAATAATAGGTTAATAACTGGGTGTTTACGTCGCGAGACAACTGTGATGATGAGCGACGTCACAGCGGTCGGTCTGTGGATTCCTTTTTCCCACCTGAGGGTTCTTTAACGTGCACCCCGTATTTAACGTACCTCGCGGAAGATCTAAGCAACTTGTACCCTGCCCCCAAGTTGCTGGCGTCCTCGGCTGGGTTCGAACCCGTGATCTCGGGATCAGAAGACGAACACGCTACCGACTGAGCCACCGAGGCCGGTACTACACCACCTACGAAAAAGAATGATCGTACCTCCATGAATAAATACCAATCTTCCCAGTCGGAAATCAATCGCACTCAACCATAGAAAGGGGGCCGCGAAATACCACGTCTAAATGATCTGAGTGCAGCGATTGCAGCGCTCTCAAACGTTGCTTCACTTAATCTTTGGGGCCGTATTTTGAAGGTGGTCTTCGTTCCCTTTGTATTTTGCTTACGCGGTCGCTCGTTTTAGGCCAAAAAGTAAAGCGAAACAAGCCGCACCTTGTTGGAAACACCTCGGTCGGGTGTTTCCCAGAGCGAGCTACGCTTATGGAATTGACACCTCGAATTGAGAATTCACACCGAATTCAATTGAAACCTCGAGTTGACACCGAACACAATCAGAAATATTATGGCGACTGTGATACACAATTGCGAACAAATTTTACTTGGTTACATCGCAGAGAGCGCTCTCACTTTTTAAAATATTTGTGCATGCTGATTAGAACACCTGTAGAGGTGCATGGCAAGCTACATCGTTAAGATAGTAGTTACAAGATCATGTCGTCCACTTGCATAGATACCTAAAATATAGTCATGGGCACGCTTGTCGAACGTTGAGGCCATTTCACAGGGCTGCCCTCTATAGCTTTGGTAGTGCTTTCTGCATACGGTACTGTCCTCGACGCTTCTCTTTCTTTTAGCACTGGCACTGCTACTGAGGGCAGCACTCAGGAATAGGTTCAACATTCGTGGAAGATGGCCCAGAACAGCGCGGCCATTTGGAGCCCACGGTCGGCTCATTATACTGGTAAGCTCATACGGTAAAGTAAGCCTTGTGCAGTGAAACAAGCAAATAAAGTAAATGGAAAAGCTTGTGTCATCAGATATTTCTGCTACATATTTTAAAAATGCTAAAGAAGGCTTTTGTTCTCACTATGACAGCCGTGACACGTATGTTAAGTTGGAGTCTGGGTGCACCGCTCTTACAGATATCGAAGACATACGTCTGCTACAGCGAATGTTTTCGGGAAACAATAAACCGCCATTTCTTGACGTAGTCTGTACTGAACCATCCTCATTCATATTAGTAGTATAGCATCTATGAGATTCACAACCATTGCCACCACGGCAGCGTCGCCGTCGCGTCTGGGCCGACTGTTTTCGCGATTTTTGCCCGTGCGCGACAGGCGGCGCCCGGGTGGAGGGCTGCTGCGCTCTTACCGATCGGCGGTGCGTGGACGGAGGGCTGCGCGCGCGCTTACCCTCCACATTTTTCAGCCTGGGCCGACTTCTTTTGCCATTTTTCCGCCGGGGCCGACTTCACTTGCAAATTTTTTGCCCGATACAGCAGGTGTGTAGTAGGTGGTTTACATGCAAATATAGACATGCAAAGGATAGCCATACACAAAAGTACAAGTGAACATATATTTATTAAAGTCATTGGTGCCGGGAATTACCTTATGACTCTGTGTGAAGGAGAAAAACCCAGCCAAAAAACCTGAAGCAGAAGAAACACAATACAATACACATAATAAAGAATATACTTATTACAGGTATGATGCTATAGCATTGAAGGGGTATCACACATAATACACAATATTTCCATATGAACGTTTATACACACAAGTTTTCAATGAATCAGAATTAAAATGGGGTACCACATTTAATCAAAGATATTTTTAATCAATACGATTACAATCAAAATTACAAGTTTTATTATAAAAAGTCTAACATTATTATATGTGAGCACCATAGTGGAGTTTTAATTACAAAGTTCCGATAGGATGTACATAACTTCAAGCACAATACCTAAGTTGAATATTCCAATATGGCACAAACTTAATGAATCAGATTCTGATACAGTGATCGCTGGTCGGCACGTTGGCGGAGGGCAGTGCATTCGTTAACCGTCGCGCATTTTTCAACTTGGGCCGACTTCTCTCGCGAATTTTTTTTTCCAGCGCGCGGTAGATGGCGGTCCGAGTGCTTACCAGCGGGCCGAAGGGCTGAGCGTGCCCTTATCGTTGTGCATTTTTCATCTTGGGCCGACTTCTTTGGCGATTTTTCCGCCTGGGCCGACTTCGTTCGCATTTTTTTCAGGTGGGGCGTGGACACTTTACGCAAGTAGGGACATGCACACTGACAACACTTGGGCCGACTTCCTTCACATTTTTCACCCTGGGCCGACTTCATTCATATTTTTTCCCGCTACATCTGCGCAGTGGGCAGTTTACATGCAAGTTGTCATCCCAGCCAGACGATGCTACCATCACTCCTGGGCCAACTTCATTCACATTTTTCACACTGGGCAAATTTTTTGGTCAACTATCACAAATAGACGTTGGCATTATGCGATTCTCAACAACACAATAAGAATTTTATCAAAACAAACAGTAGCAAGCAAAATCTACGAACAGACATCAATATCGCTGCAAACTGGTTTTAGACAAACATTATGTAAGCAAGCGATAAATATTACGCTACCATCGGCAGAACCAATACTCAATGAAATTGGAATGAAAGTTTACAATACGCAAGCTTTAGCTCGCTCACTTTGACACGCGAAGGCTTTAGAACTCTTTCATGATGACACAGAATTTAATCGAAGGCATTTATATTTTCTGTCTACACTACAATGTGGATTATCTATGTCGTGGATATTAAAAATTATGCATATTTTTCGAATGAAATTTACTTAAAACTCGAAGACATGGTCACCTGTGTCGTTGAAGACGTTTCGGCAACACGCCGGGCAACGTTTCCCGGACACCGTTCCGAAACCGAACACGACTCTGCGCTCGACGCGTTTACGCGGCACTCCACGCAAGCGTGTTGCTTTCTTCCGGAAACGGGTTCGTCGACGCGGGAGACCATGTCTTCGAGTTTTAAGTAAATTTCATTCGAAAAATATTCGTAATTTTTAATATCCACGACATAGAGAATCCACATTATAGTGTAGATAGAAAATATCAATCCCTTCGATTAAATTCTCAGTCATCATGAAAGAGCTCTTAAAACCTTCGCGTGTCAAAGTGAGCGAGCTAAAGCTTGCGTATTGTGAAATTACACTTTCTACAACTCAGTCCGTAAATTGCAGCACCTGTTCAAATGTTAATTAACCACTTACTGATGCGTGGTAGTCTCCACTGCTCCTGGATGTAATCCGAAAAATTTTAGCAATTGGTGCGCAATCAAATATCTTGTATAGAATGTGTGACTATATGGACAGCTTTATAATCTATATCTTTAAAAAGTTGTAAGAAAGAGTGTACAGTTTTGAGAATGAAAATTTAAAGAAAATATAATCTATGGTGTGGAGTTTGCGTTTTGCCTCATTATGAGCTGAAAACTTCTAAAATTAAAGTATGCCCTTTCCCTTTGAAGTGCCCCGTATGCTGTGACATTATGAATAGGCTGATAGTTTTTCAGTATGGCTAAGGAAAACCTCAGGTACATTTTGTGAATTGGATCTACGTTTATGTGTGATCTGTGCTGTGTGCTTTGGTTAAGTTTGCAAAAGGAATATTGGCTTATTATAATTAAGATTACATATCTTCCATTGTGTTTATGCATAGTGCTAATCTTCGTTGTATAGTGGTTAAACATTTCTGATGACAGTTGTGTGATTCGATTGCTCCAAAATCTGATTGCGTTTGTGTGCCGCGTGTTACGATGATTAGACTTGTAGAGTCTGCCTGCGCGTCATGATTGCAAAATCCTTCGGACGGCGATGTTGTACAAAGTGTAGTCGTGTAAAACCCCCGTGATTGTCAGCGCTTTTTCCATCCGAGGATCCTTGTACATAGTGTGGAATATTCGATTCCTTAGCAATCATTGTGTTCAATCTAAGCATACTAAATATAAGCTGTTTTCGTTGGGATGCGTGGAATTGATTACATTGATGACAAAATTTACATTTATTATTTCAGTTATACACTTGTTTATTTCGATAAATTGCAGTTCCATTCCAAACTCTGAAGTTTTCGCTTGTTGCCGTGATTGATGAATTCTGAAGACATCAAATAGTTTATTCTGATTATTGGGCGCTTGAATCCAGCGTTGATTAATGCAGGCGATATTTTGTCGCCTTGTTTGTATTGTTTCAACAACTTGCACTTTGTTGCGATGAACTTGCACAGACTCTTATTGATGTTTCCTTTCTTTGTACGACGATTCTTGAATGGTCTACAAGAGAGTATTAGATGAAAATCGTCCGATGGTCCACCACAGTTGATATGTTCGTTGAGTTTCAATAAGTTATGATACATCAGACCTTGCACAACAATAATAACTTCTGTTCATTCGACATCATTGCAAGAATGGTAGAAGAAAATAATTGTGTAGATGCTCTGGTGGAGCATATCACGTGATAAGATTTTTTATGTACTTTCCATTTCAACCGTTAAGTGTAATTTCAACAAATCCGTAATGAATCGTGCGATATAGACTGCTTGTATGTGATAATTTGATCCGATTGCTTTCTTGATTAATGCAATGCCCATTTCAATGATTACAATTACATCTGGTCTAGTGTATTTCAACTCTTCGTTAGCAAACTTCAAAAAACTCCACCATCAATCCCAGTGGCCCTTCCGATGTTGACGTACAAATATTTTTATAACTATTGTAGATTCGGCATACAATTCCTGCACCTTCAATTCCATAATTTGTACCATATCTCCGAATACGACCATGTCTAGGACGTATTGAAATGCTGTGTGAATAGAATCATTTCGCAGCTCTTCTTTTTCGAAGCAGCTTTTTATCACGGCCTCCCATGACCTATGTTAACGAGTACAAAATCCGTCCATCTATTCAATGTATGCAAATGTATGTTCTGTTTTGTAGTGTGCCTCTACACTTAATTAAATCATACCGATGCTCATTTTATTTATTAAAAATGTATTATGTTATCGTGTTTAGAATGTTATTAATATCCACCTGTCGTGAGAATTATGAAAGTCAATTTACAAAAAAGATGTGATGAGAACACGCGTGCTTTAAACGCGCTAGAGTTGTGGCTTGAGTTGTAGGAGCCGGTTTATGACTTTCACCTTTCACTTTCACCAAGACCATTGTAGGATCCCCCTACTCCCTGCGGGCGTAACCTTGACGAAAGTGTATGGGAGCTCAGCTTCCCTCTCTCACTCTTTTTGCTAGTGGGTTCTGAATGAAAAAGACGTGTTCCTGTGATGTATCGCTCTGCTTGCTCAGAAAGTGTTTGCCTAAATTAATTACTGCTTTGAGTTTGTTTCAGATGATCGCTCGATTGATATTAATAAAAATATTCTACTAGTTGGGAAAGTATTTTTAAGTTGTGTGCATTGATTTTTGCTGTAGAAAGGTTTTGCATTAATTTGCATTTCAGATGAGTTGATTGTTTGTGGCTTTTGCATGTAAAAATTACTATTGCAAAGTTATCATAAAATGATGTAATTAAATTTGATTCTCGTTTTCGAATGAGTATTGTTTCTATGATTGAATAAATTTGATTTTCTCTTTTTGCTTCAGATATTCACTCGATTGATATTTTGTGAGTTGAGAACAATGTATGCATAATAGTTGTGTCTGATTTGAAATACATTAAATGCAACGTTTTTCATTTTGATTGGGTATTGTTTGCGCCGATAATATTTCTCGTTTGCTTAGATAATGTTTCTCTAAAACCAGTTTGCACTGGCATAACAGTCTATTCTTAGATATATTTTTTTGCGTGCTATTGTTTGTTTGTTGATAGAATTCGTACTGTGTTCTTGAGAATCAAATAATTCCAATGTCTATTTGCTATAGGTGATCAATAAAACATTTCGCCTCAGCACACCGGTCCTAAGAATATTTCCCTTTGGAGGAAAGAATGTGAAAAAGAGAGAGGGTTTCCCACCCCATATTGACAAAGGATGTGCGGTTTCTTTGCTTTTGGGGGGTATACCCTGCTGAAAAGTTCTGGTTTTAAATCAAACCAGACCTGGTATGATTATACCAGTCTCTGGCTTTGCTGATAACCATCTACACGAGAACTGATGACTAGATACCAGTTTCTGATATCTCAGGTATGTGACATTACAAGTTTCTGGTATGGGTCACACCAGGAGAACAGACACACTGACATGAACATATAACAGCAGTGCATGCATCCGGGTTTGACTAGTTGTCAGAAACACCAGTCATACTAGAAACTGATGTATGCTGTACCAGTGATGCCAATACCATATCAGCAGCGCCTACATCCCGGTTTGAGGACTTGTCAGAAACACAACTCATATCAGAAACCGATGTTATGTTGTACCAGCACTGCCAGCTAGTATACTTCATACCAGTGTTAGAAGGTGCTGACATAATATCAGTGACGTGTAGAGATACCAACATCCCCTTCTGTTAAAGTACATTGTCACCTATGGAATCCGTGAGAGTCAATTTTAGCTACTGTTTCAGCAAATTTAACCATGCAAGCAAAAATTTGGGAAAATGCAAAGTAATATATATATATAATATAAAAGCAAACCAGGGGCACGAACCAGATTTTTTTTAAAATTAAGCAAAGCATCTCTATGGATTGAACTCTGTGCAACTGGTATCAATATTAGGGAAAGAAAAACATATGAACATGGTAAAAAACGTATAGACTCTGAAATATGGGTGTGGTGAGAAAAGCAGATATATATAGTCACGGGCTATGTGATTACTGGAATGAAGAGGTCAAAGTTATGCAAATGCATATCTGTAAAAAAGAAGCCTAACCGGAGTACTGGAGCAAGGACAAAAATGGCACACACACAAAGTGCACAACGTAAGCCTCAATGCCTAAAGTATAGAGCAATTGAGAGATGTGCGATTCAAATCCCACCACTGTCTGGCATTTTAGACGACTGCCATATTTCAACACAAATTGACTCAATGCAAATGAATTATAGTATTATTATTAGTATTATTATACATTGCCTTCTTTTGTATTTTCTTTTTCGTGTCTTCAGTCCTCTCTAATAGGAATTTTTATGTCCTCCTCACCACCTTCTTTGTCCCCTTTCTCCGATGTACATTAGCATAAATCTCTCTACCAATTCCATCTCTTCCCGTTCAATGTCTCGCACCTGACGAAGGAAGGACTCTGTCCGAAAGCTTGTTTTTTAGTTAAATAAATGTTTCAATAAAGCTTGTTTTTTAGTTAAATAAATGTTTCAATCTCTTTAAGTACTTATTTTATTGCACAAATAGGGAGAAATGGGAAAGTCCAGCACTCGTAAGTGAATAAATTTAACATTGAAACATTTAAATAATTTATTTTAGTAAAAGAGAAGCTTCTTTAGTAAAATATATTTCTTATATATTGAAGGTTTCAGAAATGCTGGTTAACTTGGAACCGAGATCAAGCATTGCTAAAACTTGAAGTTTGCGCTCAATTCTTTTTCGCAAACGCTACTTGGTGACGTGATAAATGTTTCAGTAATAATAACTGCCTTTTGTGAAGCACAGTTCAGTATTAAATTCAAGTTAAGGGACTGTTGATCTCGGTTCTCTTTAAATATTTATCTTAATTACACATCTGTTCAGAAGCAAGGGTTACTGTTACGAGTTGTCCTTTGGTGACTGCAGTAATTAAATCACTCGTGGTTCATTGCTTCACAGTCAGATATGATATTTTCACTACACACCCTCAGTCACGTTCAATGTCATTTGCCAGAGTACACACATACATCCTGTCTTCATTTTTGAAATCAATGAGCATACAAACTGAGTGCACTTCTGTGATGGGGAACGCTGTTAACACACCACTAGATGAAATGAAGCACTCCACGATGTGATTGGGGTAATGAGTTTCCTTTTCTGTGGGAATCACCTTCTTGCAAAGGAGGATACATGCTTTTGAGGCGTCTGAGGTCACCTCAAGTGCACGACAGATGATGTAGAAGTCACCTTGATGCCTTTGAATCACTGTGCTGTTTGTCCTCTTTGCACGGCGGTACTTTTCACTTGTGTACACCTTACGATTATAAATGAATCGCACATACTCTGAAGCGTGCACAGGAGCAGGGTAGCCTGCACTTTCTCAAGCGTTTTCTCCTCTTCAACCGAAAAACTCTGAACACGTCTCCCACGACCAAGGAGGCTAGCACCCTGAATAGGTTTTGCCTTTTAAATGTGCGGATAACCCAGCATCTGCTGACACACAGCTTCTGCTGCTTCTGGAAGATGTAGGTCATAAGGCAGCACTGCCACACGCTCCAGCACTTGTTGGGGAGCACCCTTGGCAGAATTAATGCAACTTACAAGCCGTCCATTTCCGGACTCGAACACAAAAGCCGAGTGTGCCCACAATGGTCCAAGCTTGCCCACAGAGTTTGAAAGGTGCAGGAGCTGATGCATATTGAAAGTCATCATCTTTGAGCCGTACAGCTTTAGAGTTCGTTCAACAAACTGCTTCAGGAGGGACTCTGGAACACAAGAAATAAGCAAACCACAATCAATTAATGAGTGATTCCACGCAAAATCAAGCAGGTTTGTACAGTCAACATCTTCGATTTCCTTCCAACATATACGGAGGCTTAGTGTCTAGGAAACACATCAGCAGTGGAATTTCAAATTATCTTATTCCTATGGCAAAGGTCATGGTTCCTCGTGGAAGTCCAAATGATCGGCATCCAAAAAATAAGTCCGCTGCTGTACAGGACATTCCCTTTTATCAGTCACAGACTTTTATAAAACAGCTGTGAGAGCAGTACTGCCATTCTTGCAGGTTGGTTACGTGGTCAATGGCGTAGGTTGCAGTTATTCTGTAAGACAATGCATGCAATTACTGGACAAATAATTAAGAAACACCTGTTAGTTAACTTGTCAATCAACGTCAATTTCATTATGTTGTTGATGCACTAACGAAACTCATCATCATCATCATCATAATTAATGTAATTAATTTGTGTTCTGGGAAGTATGATAGAACTTGAGCCAGTCATCATTCAATGCCATCGTCCTTGTTGAACACCATGAGAAAAAAATATATTCGAGGCAATAAATTCCCAAACTTCGCTATGCAGATTGTCGAAAACAGAGCTCTGCCCATCCGAAATGAAACCAGCCAGGTGTGTAGCTCGGTCCTCTTATATTTAGAATAATTAAGGAAATTTTGAGGAGGTTATGAGGAAAGAAATTGTGTGCATTCCCTAGGAGGTGTATGTAGAATATCAGCGTTTTTTGCATGATTTTGTCTTCCTTTAACATTGGGGGTGCCTTGAGCTTGATAAAATCAAGTGGTGTTCAACAGTCAGCACCTCCTAACACATACAGGCAACATTTTTGCGTTTTTGCCTGGTGAAGAAGGGGGCATCTAACATACCCAAGACGATATGGAATGGGGACCCATACCGTTACATCATAAGAGTCCAAGGTCAGAACTCTTTTCGGGCAAAGTGTACAATTAATTTTTGACAAGTTCGTGTTCTTGCAGCAGCTCCAAGAAGCCCATAAGCTACTGTATGTACTAGATTAGTTTCACATAAAAATTAGAAGCTAATCAGCATTCATTGTTTAACAAAGCAATCGAGAATATCGATCATTTGTAAAAACAACACTTCTGAGATGATGTTTTCATCATGTACTGCTCCAGTCTATGACGTGATGTCATCTAGGATGTCAGAAAAAATCTTGAAGAAAAAGAAGCTTATGTCCTACATACTCCTTTCCTGATTGAATGCAACCAATTTTTTTTTTTAAGTAATCTGAGGAGACTGATCTTCACCACTTCGTGATTCGGCTAGGATGGCCCATCTACCAATGCAGTGGCATGACAACAAAGAAAACTGTTTTTCAGTAATGCTATCAGTTAGCTGTACTCACAGTACTTAAATTGGGGATGAATATTTGCATGATCAGCTGTTACGCTAGTTCTACACAGGACCCAGTGTTATATATAATAGTAATCTATGTGTTCTACTTCTGATACAGCAATGAAAAGATAAGCTACATCTGTGGATCTAAGTGCTTGCAGGAGCAGTAGCTTAATGTGTTACATTTCAGAGATGTGTGATTTGATTTAGCCTGATGTCAATACCGTGCTGCTGAATACCTGAACGAGTGAGTGCTCTTTGTGAGACTGTCGTCGTGTTCAGCATCCATATAGCCCGTACAAGTAGGCACCAGTGGTTCCAGTTACGTTGAGGTAGCAGGCCCTCTAGACAAGGAAGACTGCAGTAGAGAAGCCAGTTCCTCCACTCACTGGCTTTCCAGTGGCACCGTTCAGAGATGGCACGAGGTAACCTGGTTATACAATGTGGAGGCTTAAGTGCCTTCAGGCGCCTGTTCAGAATCTCTGTTGTACTTGGGCTGCCTGTTACAAAAAGGAAAAACTAATATCAAAATTTTTAGTTCGAAGACAAGCAAATATCAAAATTTTCAGTTCGAAGACTTCTACAGTACAAATGCACCTGCAAATGCACTAGTGTCAAGTTATTTTACGTTATTGTATTGCAAGCTTGTTTTCCTTCCTGAGGGTAAGTTAGGTGTGGCAGCAAAGTCGGATTTCACATGTGCGAGAGAAGGTTGCTAAAAATCATGTTAATGCCACTAAATGTGTGATTTAAACTTCTCATGCCTGGAGGCTTAACTTGAGGCTTAAAAATAGCATAGTAGTTGTAAAAAAGCAACATGACACATACGATATTTCTTCAGGAGTAACGAAAAATATTCTAGCCTTCCCTGTGTGCTGCTACACTAAAGACATGATCCAGATACAATCTGAGCAATCTGAGCCATACTTGTCTATGTAGAAGTGTTCCTTAGAGTTTGAAGTATCAAGAACATGATCAGTAACTTGCTTGGCGACACCCAGCAGCACTGAATGCATATATTCAGAAGCTTGACCCCAGACAACATCGTAATTTGTTAAGTTAATTAGTGTAGAGGGCCCTAGAAGCCGTTGACCTGCGTCTCACGGTCCCAATGTGAGCTCCATGTGTCGGATGACCCTGTCTTGTGTCCTCTCCTCGCCCGGTTCTCCACTCGGAAATCTCACTGCTCCTGCAGTCATAAAGCAGAAACAAATGTGTGTATACATGTGGCATTTCCATAGCGAATACAATAACCCTTGAAGATGAAGTACATACCATCAATATGCTCACCACGCACCATGCACCAAGGGCAGCTGAAGAGTCCACTGAACATGACCTGGTTTTGTACTGCCGCACGTGCGGGGGCATCCACGCTACAGTAAATGCCATAGACCTTTGAAGATATTCTTGTAGAGTTATGTGTCGAAATAACTGGTGGCATGCGCTCTACGTGATCGACAAACTTGCTGAGGAAAAGTGACAAGTTAGGATGGTTGCTGCCAAACCACAATCCAGCAAGACAGGTGTTTGAGAAGCGTTCTAACACCGGTACTTCGTTGATTATGAATTGCAGTGGCCAGATGGAGGATTTGGATGATTTAAATACCGGGCTACCATCAGTGTTAAACGTCATGGTAAGATCACCCCATTGCAGATTACCATTACGTTTTAAATCCTTATAAATGCTTCCACTGGTGATATCGGTGGTATCTGACATGTCACCTGCAGCTTCTTGGTTCACTTTCTCAAGATTTGCAAAAAGTTTGTTCGAAGTTTTTTTGATGACATGTCGTACCTGACTGGGTACGTCGAGAATCGTGAAGAAGTGTCCACTGTTCTTCATCTGACATCGTAAACAAGTTGTGGCACATGCTACAAGTCAGTTCATCACGACCTCCTCCTTGCTCCTAGAGACACTCACAGAAATCACAATAGTAATAGTTTGTCGCACTCTCTAACTTACATGCCCAAAATTTTCGCATCAAGTATTTTGACCTAGGTAGGACGTCCGAACCAAAAAGTACATTAATGATACACAATAAATTGTCCAGGCCATTCCAAGTTAATCCATGAGATACAACAAAGCTCATTATCATTGGAAGTGCTGTTGCTTTGCTCGCAGTTCTACTTGGCAGCATTTCACTTTCAAGCTCCTTAAGGAGGCTTGCAATCATCGAGGCAGCTGCAGGAGTCTCACTTACACCTGTTTGGTCTTCAGTGAGGCTTTGTATCACTTCATCACCAGATGTTTCACTAAGATACGCTGGGATATCTTCAAGGAAGCTGCCTATGATATCATCGGAAGCATCACTATGACCAAGCTCATCGACCGTGTGGGTCTCAGACACATTTCCATAACGTTCGTCACAAAGTACCTTTTCAGACGCGTATTCAGAAATGTCATCATCTGCACTAGAACCTGCGTGCTGTGTTGACAGAGTATCCAACCCTGAGCTGGGGTTAGATGATTCTTCTTGAACGCTTTCTGCGAAGTCGACGAGCGTCGAGGTAGGATCATGATGTACCGATATAGTTTGATCTGCCCTGCTCAGCGCTTCAGATTCGGAGTCAGGAGTTTGAGGGTTACGCTTAAAACGTTCACGTACGGTCGACTTTGGCACATTGAACGATGGCCCGGGTGCCAGGTACTTTTTACGACGTCGTTTCTCCCGTGGCGGTTCCATAATGATACCTATATGTTTGGCACCGTTACACTTCGAATAATGTCACTTGACATTAACACTTCATATAATCACAAGCAAATTATACGTTTCGAACTCGAAAGTCAGAATAGCGCACGGTGAACGAACAACAAACGCGCTGCTGCGCAATAGTGGTGTGATGTGTGATGTCGCTGGCCATTTCATTCAGGTTTGCTTGAAGTGTACGCCACAATGAAACCTGCGTGGTAAATATTCTCCAAGATTCGGGAGAAGCTTCTTAAATGAAGGAATAGGATTACATTCATACACCTTAGCGTTCTGCTAAGCCACCTGGCTTTCGGTTTGTAAGGTACTGCTGCTCTTTGGCACAATGCACTAAATTATTGTATAGGCATATATATAATGCAGCATCATTACAACACCAATGCCGAATTCGTAAAATATTCGAAAAATAAGAGAGAACTGATGTTCTAAGGCTGGATTCGCAAAGATTCGAAAAATTAAAAAAAATTATCGACTTACAGCGCCGCTATCAATGACAGCGGCAATATGTTGCAGCCCTGGCCGACATCAAACATGTGCCGCCATATCACATGAGTGCCGTCCGTTGTCAGGTGTTCTCTCACTCATTCCTACTCTCTGTTTCTGCATTCGCTTGCACATTGGTTGGGTCGCTTGCAATGCGACATCGAATCTTTCATACATTGCGCTATGTTTTACGCACATGTGGAGTATGCACTCGACGAAGTGTGAGCTATCGTACCCGTTTCACTCATCAAGAACTTCAACCCGAAGACAGTTGAAGACTTCGATGACAGCGAAAAGCTAGTGTACTGGCGTTCCCGCGACGGGGAAATCGAAAGTTACTACAAAGCAAATATTCTCGGGCTCGGAGGTGAGTATAGTTACTTACAAAGGCATGTGCTTCCCTTCTGTATCATTGCACACCTTCGTTTCGCGCCTCCGAAATCGAAGGTACCGGCAGTTACTCGTTCTTTGTTGTGTCTCCTGCCGTGTAATATGTTCTTGCGCTATAAAGTTGCTTGCATGACGTAAAAAAGAAAAGAAAACAATATTCCGAAACTTTAACAGCTAGTAACAACGGACGCGCGTCCACTGAAAATGGACGCGTTCATATACGTAATATGCATGTTGAATGCGGGTTTAACTGTTTTGTAGTTGTAATGAAACATACGTTGCATGCTGAATAAGAGTTGCGCGATGAGGTAAAAAAAGAAAACAATATTCCGAAACTTTAACAGCTAGTATCAACGGACGCGCGTCCACTGAAAATGGACGCGTTTATGTACGTAATATGCATGTTGAACGCGGGTTTAACTTTTTTGTACTTGTAATGAAACGTGCGTTACATGCTGAATAAGAGTTCTGCATTTCACGTACAAGCCATATACGATCAGAACAAATCTAGTAGTTCAGGCGAAAAAAGAAAAATGTCTGCGCGTCACTATGTGTTGTTCACAAATCGTTTAGACTCGACAAATGAACAAAAAAGTCTAGGGCTCACTCTAGGGCAAGGCAGGGAGTTTGAATGTAAAAATGACAGTTGAACCTTGGCGGCAACTTTGTTGCAAACGGCAGGAATAAAATGAGATAGTGACGAACATAATTTATTTCATAACTGTGACATACATGCATAGCTCACCGTCAAGTGTATGGCACAGCTGCTATATTTTTTGTGTTAATGGTTATATTATCATTGCTGTTTCTGTATAATTTCAGAGACCCGGAATGCACTTGTACGTCAGATTGCAAGGACAGGCCGTGACGTCCCTGATATCATCGAACCGGCCTCTGTTGAGCAGCCGCGAATAGAGGTAATCTGTACTGTACATGATATTTTGATGTCTCCGACATCACCTTACTGACCTCTGATTTTGTACGATGTGGTATTGGCATTAGTGTATATGGGTCACATAAAGGACCTTAAAGGGGTGATGAACAGGCATATGAAGTTATCTTTTTTAATGCATACAGATACGTTACCGGCGGTGTTCTTCAAAGTAATTTGCCACTAAATGGTGAATAATAGCACCAAAGCGATCTAATATTTGTGCACGCTTTTGCGCTCATGGCCCGCCATGTGATGCCATGGTGACGGTAGCTACACATCGTTTTGATGTCTCACATCCTCAACAGTTCAGAACGGGGACACTTAAAAGGGGCACTAAAATGCAAAAGCACCGTGCTCTCAAATAAAAGTCTGTGTTTCGATTCAAACAAAATTAGTTAACACAATGCTACTCCTTATAAGAAGAACGCAATGTAAAAAGGAAGGCGGCAACGAATGGAATCCCGAGGGGACCAAAGGGCTGGAAGCATCCAATGAGACAGCACATATCTAGTGTGTGCGTGTGCGTTTGGAACGGGTTCGATCATACTGTTCCATATATGATGTATGAGGTATGATGTGTACTCGTGCATTTTTTAATACCGATTTACTGAACTGTAGCCCACAATAGTTCTCGCGAATGTTCCACTACTACCATTTACCATCATGTCGGCAGGCACATCCCAAGCCTCTGCTCTCGCCTAAGAAATGGCGCAGCGTTGTCATCGTTTTGCGTGTCGCAAGGCTTCAGTCATGACGGACCAATCTAACTAACTGCTGAACTGGCTGAACCAGGCTTGGACAGTACTGTAGCTACCATTATTTCGCATGCCGCATGGCTTCTTCCAGTGTGCGCCAATTTAACCAACGACTTTGCTGTCCTGGGACTTTGCTGTTTGCTGGGAAAGGCGAAGCAGGAGTTGTGCATACACCGGTTAACGGATGGCAAAGCCGTGCGTTAGATTGGTGTGCCATAGCAGAAGCGTTGTGGCAGGCAAAATAGCGGCAGCTGCTGGTTAACGGGCGGTGAAGCACTTGGTTAGATAGGTGCACTAAGGCAGAAGCCTTGTGACGCGCAAAACAATGGTAACGCTGTGCCATCTCTTAGGCGAGAGCAGAGGCTTGGGAAGTGACTGCCCTCCGCATCCTCTTATTGGCCAGCATCCAGGAGGCGGAGCCTCCCTCGCTGATCAGCAAACTTAAGGATAATCGGGGAGTGAAATCTTCCTTACCTCCAGTGTTTGCAGTGCAGCATTGCTATACATTGAAACGTTGTGATGTCACCCTGTTCCAAGGATGAAGGACAGACTCTTCACACTGTTTCATGGTAAAGACACTCGCTAACAGCAAAAGAATTTTGTATTTCGATATTGTGAGCCACATGGTTTCACAGGGCATAGTAATCGGAAAATGCTTGTCAAGCTGTTTACTGCCCCTTTAACACTATGTGTATTTACTTTGAAACTATATGTATGTTTGTTGTCGTCCTTTGCTATACTTGCCCTCAGCACTAAACTTCTTTTTTTGCTTTAATTTCAATTCAGAGAGCTATACCTGATAAAAAAACTCAGAAAAACAACAGGGCAGCTGCACGCCAGAAGGAAATGAAGCAGCTTCTGAAACGGAAGCGACAAAGGGAACAAACATCTGAATGCTCTGACTCTGACGATGAACTGGTTCCAAAGGCACTGCTGCGGCAGCAGAAGCGCGAGACGAAGCGCGTCTTGGTCGAAAATCAGACTCTACAGAAGAGACTGGAAGCAGAGAGGCAGCTGTGCATTGATCTCCAAAAGGCTCTTCTCAAGAAATTCTGTATGCGCTATAGCCTGTTTAGCTTCATTGTTTTCAGAATGTGCTTTCTAACTCTACCAGGCATTGCTATGCAGAAAATGAGACTGCTTCATGCGTAAATAAACCTTACTTGTTATAGGATGTGGTGTACTTTTCGCAATTTGGGATCCTGTTTTTCAGAATTGCAATGGTGTACCCACTATTCAGATTCCCAGTCCTACCTTGCAGCACACGTAGCATGTCGCCACACAAATGGGCTGACTCCCCTTACGTGTCAATGTTCTCCTAATTATGATTGGTTTGGGATACGGCTGAGGCAGACCACAATTAGGGACAACATAAAACATGTAAGCGGATGCTGATGTAGTGTCACTGTTAGCGTATCTGGCGGAAGACTGGAAGACCCAGGTCCTATTCCTGGTGTTCGTACCACTTTTGCGCGGGTTGTTTGAATTCGTCCGAGCTGCCTCTCTTTTTCATCTGGACTGTCTTGTATTCAACGATGTTCTCCTTCGACTGTTTTCTGTTTATACGACAATACAAAAACATTTTTTAAGTCACAGAAACCTGTCATGTCAATGACTCAGATCACATTATGGTGGGTGAGGAAACATTGCAAAAATGGCAGCTGCCAGCCCCTTTGTTTTGCATACCCTCTGTTGTTTAAACCTCTCGTTGTGCAATGTCTGATGTTCATGACTGGGGAGGAGCATTTGAATTATCCTTCGTACATTAACTGTTTCAATATTGTATTTCCACAGCCCTAAGCTGCTTATATCCTCGTCATACGTCAAATTATTTATCAACCTATTAGAAACCTATTTATATGTTATGTAATGATTTCCTGTACTGCAGATTCCCTGTAACTGTGATGAGCAGATGTACTTCGATAAATGTATAAATAAAGCAAATGTGGGGATTTTTCAGGGGAACATTGTACTGTGGGGAAATGATTGTTTGGATCCTTAAGACCATGGCAAAGCTACCCTCCACTCGATGTGTTGCCATGGTGGAGAGATACCACTATTGTCCTTGTGAGGGGGGGGGGGTATGCATCCTCAACTCTCACGAAAAGTCTGGTAAGTGCCTGATTCTTGGACATCACCTATGAGATTGTGCGGTACACCCTCTGAGATGACAACGGTGTAGTCGCATCATGGGATCATTGATTGATCCAGTTTCAATTTTTAAAATTTCCTTTTGTGAATGAATTCTCAGCCAAATAAACTTCTTGCCGTTTCTTTATTTAACTGTCTTGTCACATTTTGCTTTTGATTGTTGTTGTGCTGAATTTTGTGATTCACTACATATGTTCAAGTACCAAATTGCTGTATTTTCTACATCTGCACCCTCTGTGCCTAGCTGCTGTGGCTAGAAGTAATGCAACACTTCCACAAAATCGTTGAGTTGAAGCGGTTTAAGTACGAGCAAGGCAAAGTGACTTTCAAAACGTACACCGCACAAATTCAGGACTATGACTTCAACCTGTACATCACATGTGCAGTGCAGCCACTATTTATAGCGTATGAGTTCAGGCTGCAGACACCGTTTTATATGACGTTGACATCCACAGACGGCGGGCCGGTATTGCAAGTTTATGGGCTGCTTCACAACGATTTCTGGAAACCCTCAACAGCACCTACACTTGAAATCTGTTCCTATTTCTTTGTAGTTACCGCAGCCGCAGTGGCGAGAAATCAATCACATATTGATTACCATGACGGAAAGCAATAATGGTTCTGAGTATGAAACACACGGTGGACAAAAAAGAAAATCTGGACACTGTCTGGCTTTTTCGACGACTGCCACATTTCAGCTGCGCAGTATTCCTTCACTTTGTTTATGCGCACATCTGGATTCTGGTTTGGATTGCAGGGACAGATTCTATGGTGGATTGGATTGTTGTGGATTGTTATGTCGAGCCCAATGACATACGCATGCAACGTGGTTGCCGCCATAACGCGGCAGCTAGTACGGACCCCTTCCGAATACCAAATACAGTGTTGCCCGTAATATTTAATTTTAATTTCCAATTAACTACACCGCCGACTGGAATGAAATCTGTGCCGCTTTTGTACTGATTCTTGGACTATCGAATAGCCACGCCAAATGACGTTCGACCTCAGCTGCTTTACAGTACCTTTAAGGCTTTTGAAGTGGACCCTTGCAGAATGCCTTTGAGAGAGACCCTTTGTATAACCTCATGCGGGAACTGTGTCAGCAACCCTTCCGAAATCTTCGGTCTGGCCTTGGGCACACTGCTCGTTCTCCCGAACTGACCTCTTATTTTGTCCTCTAGTGTGAGTTTTCCTTTCCCTCTGTTGGTGTATGTACCTGTGGTCTGTGAAGTAAAGTTTTCAGCTGTGTTCGAGACTTTGTGTTGTGTCTGTTCCTTCCTGTTCCCTAGTCTCGGGGTTTTATATTACGCATCAACTTCACCAGCTCGCTTGCTTCTTCGCAATCTTTTCGTGGAGCGTGTTTGTGTGTGTAGTTGTGGATGTAGTTTTACGTTTTTAATACGAGGGGTGTTCAAGTAAAACTGGGATTTTCTGTCTCCTGATTGTACAAATGGCTCACGCTACTTCTTTTTCGTCATTTTCACACGCGACGGGCCTCCGCGTTCACCATGTGGTGGTTCAAAGTTTGTGCAAAACAGAAGACACGTGCAGGACAAAATGGTTGACAACGAGGTGAGCGCACACATCGAACAGCGAACTGTCATGAAGTTTCTCGTGAATGATGGTGTAAAGTCGTCTGAAATTCACAGAAGACTTCAGGCTGTGTATGGCCATGATACACTTAGCCGCAGCAAAGCGTTTGAGTTAGTGGTGCAAACGGTTCTGAGACGGCCGTACATCAATGCAGGACGATCTGGGCCGTGGCGGCTCAGAGCCTAGTGTCAGAGTTCCTAAGAACATTCAACTTGTGGAGCGCCTAATCCTCAAGGACCGACGGATAACATGTCTCGAACTGGCTCCAAAGACGGACCTGTCTGTGGGAACGTTGAACACTATCATTCATGAACACCTCCAGTTTCGGAAAGTTGTGCCTGTTGGGTCCCGAGGCAGCTCTCTGTGTTTGACCGGCAGAGAAGACTGGAAATCTCCCAAGAGCTAAGGTACCGTTTCGACACTGAAGGACAGCCGTTCCTTGATCGGATAATCACGTGCGATGAAACGTGAGTGAACCATTTCATTCCTGAGTTTAAACGCGCATCAAAACAGTGGAAGCATCCGGGCTCGCCAGCTCTCAAGAAGTTCCGAAGCACCCCGTCTGATGGTAAGGTCATGGACACGGTTTTCTGGGACAAGGCTGTCATTGTTCATGTTGATTTTGATTTTCTGCTTAGTGGCACCACCATCAATAGTGCATATTACTGCCAGGTTCTCAGGGATGTGCATAAGGCGCTGAAGCAAAAGCGGCCGGGCCTCATCACCAAAGGAGTCCTCCTCCTACAGGACAATGCACGCCAGCATACTACGCATCTCGCGACACGCACCTTACTGGAACATGGCTGCGAGTTGCTGCCACATCCCCCTTACAGTCCAGACCTCGCCCCCGGCGATTTCCATCTCTTCGGGCCACTGAAGGCGTTCCTTGGGGGCCGGCACTTCAGCTGCGACGACGAAGTCGAGAATGAGGTCCGATCATCGCTGCTATATGCGCCGGTAAGGATTTCTACGCTGCTGGCATCCAAGGCCTCGTGAAACGCTGGGACAAGTGCATTAGTGCTGCTGGAGATTACGTTGGAAACTAAAACAAATTTCTCGCCTGTAAGTTCATTTTACTTTTGTAAAAAACGAAAAGTCCCGGTTTGACTTGAACACCCCTCGTAGAATCGCAATCATTACCCTCATAATGTCAGTGGCGGAAGACGTTAATTTTGCCTATCACCTGGCTTCTAGTGAGTCAAATGTGCGTCGTAGAACAGTATCCAAGCTGATGAAACGAATCCTCACAAAGTGTGCGCACGTGAAGACAGGTGAGGCTGTGCCCTATATCTGTTCAGTTATTTACTTGATAGCAATAGTACATAGTTTACTTAATAGAATAGTAGTTAGGTAACCACGCAATAGCCTCCTAGCATTGCTAGCGTTTTCATAATATTTTAATTTGCGTTTTTGAAACTGTGGGCGTCTTGTTGTTTAGGCACGTTGTACAGTGTGCATTCATTGAAACTGATAGGCTGAAACATGGCGATTATCGGAAAAGCCTTGCAGCTGTGGGACCCAAACCTCTCAGGTATTTACTGTCGGTCAAGTGCCTCAACCAATACGCTACACTGACACGACATAGCGGCGACTTGTCAAGACGCCCAACTGCGTAACCTCCGATGGTCGGGGGACAAAACAGCGGCCCACTATTAATTGCTCATATACCGGTGAAATCCGTCGAGATGCTGCTGGAAGACGCCACTAGTCCGCACTTGAGAGAAAGCACGCTATATTCGCAAACTTTGTCATGTTGTGCTGTGAGGTTTGTAGAGCGTTTCCTCCGCGTTTTGTAGTTGGAGCGACACTATCGTCCATCGCGTCAGCGGACTATCACTCGAAAGTGCGCGCAAATCAAACAAAATCACCGCAATATAACTTCGGTAGCACTGGCGGCGTTGCGAAAGGTAATCGCCATGGTCGCTGAGACGCACGTGCCAGATATCCGGGCACGAAAACGAGGGCGCACATATTACGTGATTTTTGCTTTCTTGTCATTTTTAGTGCTAAACTAAAAAAATATGCGATGCGCAAATTATCCGACAGCGCAAAATAGGCGAGTAAATAGAGAGTTTAGTAGACCGTTACGCAGCGAACGGGAGGAACGCTATTCTCCACGTGAGCAAGAGCGCGTGCGCAGGGACGGAAACGTGGCTTCCGCGTTTCATGTTGGAACGATCGGCTCATCTTTTTGCGTTCCGTCCTCTACGTTGTTTTCGTTGCACAAAACTACATGGCTGCCTGCAACACCTCGTCGACTGTGTTCGAAGTGAAGGCTGCGAGACTGCGCTTCAGTACGAGGGACTGCATCTTCTTCTCATAAGAAGCGGTATACCTTGTACCACTCGAAAACAATAACTTCTGGTCTCTTGATGCTGCCAATCAAGTCTGAGTGAGCAACACCGCTATCGCTATCGCTATCCTACACCGCTATCGCTATCACCCGCCATAACGGCGGGTGATAGCGATGAACTGACCTGCAGGGAGTGTCCGTTGTCCTTTCGTTTGTTGGTGGAACAACAAATTAATTTTCAAACGCAAAGAAAACAAGAACAGAGCACGAAAACGTAGTTATATTAGGCAATTCGTTCGGAAACAGATACCTAGACAACTTGGGAACGGTAGTTCATGTTATCGCCGTTGGATGGCAACACTGTTCTTACCGTACCGTTCATAGCGTTGCCTGACGATCTGCTAAAACTCCCTTGCTATCCGTTTGACAGTAGCGAACTACGTACTCTGCGTTAACGTTCCGTGAGTTACGAAACGGCCTACTAAAACTCCCTAATATGTGGAAGGATCCGTGTACCCTGGAGCAGTTAGGAGCGTGCGCAGCATGTGCACCTGACGCTATTCCGCGTGAGCGTGCAATACTTCTCCTGCGACGCTGCACGTCGTAGTAACATTGCGCCAATCGCGTCCTTCGACCCAACCGGAATTCCGCGCAAAACGCCGCGAAATTTCGAGCAAAATAAGGGATTTTGCGGAATTCCGTATCAAACGCAGGATTCCGCGACGGATTCGCGGAAAACCCAGGTCCTTAAGGCGGAGTGACCCCAATGTATTCTCTATGGGCATTGCTTTGTCCAGTTCATCTTGAAAACTACTGCAGTAATGAAGCAGTACGCCGAGCTGGTAATACATGGGTAAATTCTGCACGTCCTGATATATTTTTTTATCGGAATACAGCAAATAGGCGAATTTGTACGATTTTGTGTTTCTGTGAATGCGAATACATGGAGTCCTATGGGAACAGCAGAAAACACTTCTTCATATCTCTCAGCGAGGAAATCAAACGCCTGAAAAATATGTCAGGACGTGCATCTGTGTCCTCTGATGACAGTACAAGCTAAGTTGCAGCGTTAACCTTCGTATTATTCGAAATGAACTGGACAAAAGTGTGGACATTTGTCTTCTGCTAGCCTGGATTGCGTTGTGCTGCCACCGCAATGGGCTTCCGCTCCGGGAGAGAGGGATAAATCGAGATGGGAGGAGCGAGAGCGAGTGGGAAGGGAAGGCAAACGGCTAGGAGCATTGCGCGAGGTTGTTGTTTCAACCATAGAGTTAATATAGGAAGACTCTCGAGAACGTACTTGGCGCGCCGTCAATGGGATTCTCCTATCCTCGAGCGTGACCGCCCGGGCGCAGCCATCCGTTGGTCATGGACAGTGTTAGTGGACGAATTTCAGCTCCCTAACTATAGCGGAGCTGCTCCGTTTGTTGCCAACACTGTACAGTCACGTGGGATGAGAAACTGGGGAACGAGCCCATGGAGGCGACGGCGTCCACCTTAGGAAGCGAGGCCAGCCGTGTAATTGCGTTGAGAACGCACGAATCTTCGGGATACGTGCAGAATTGAGTAGTGCTATCGGAATCACAAGGTAAACGTTGCCATATCAAACGTGAATCATGTCTTATCTGTGAAATTACCTCCGACACCGCCAACCCTTTGCTTTCCACTGACACGGATGAAGATCTTTTACCGCCTATGTCGTGTTGAAGTGGCGTTTGTATGCTTTGCGAGCGAAATCAATAAATCGTTACCCAGCATAACAAATGTAGGCATGTATTTCCGAAGGCAACAGTATTACCATGATGAATACACACAGTAAACCGCCATTTTCATGTTGCTCTGCGAACCCACGAGAACTGGAAATGGCAAAAACGAAACCACCCACCATTCCATTCTCCGGTCTGTCGAGTTTCGTGATAATAGAGTGACGAACGAACGGCAGCACACAAGCAAGTGATGTAGTTGGAAAATATTCACTGCTTATTTGCTTAACGAATACATATGAGATACGCACATAGTACGCCAAATTTAGATAGCATGTGATGAATTAAGGAAAAGGAGCACGTCAAATTTAGCGGAATGAAGCTGCCAACGGAAGGCAATACCTTCCATGACCAATAATGGATGGCAGCTCCCGTATGGTCACGCTCTTTTGAGCGAGCCCGATCCCCCTGGTTTCAACCTGCCTCGGCGATGGGCCAGAACGACGCGTGTCTGATCATGGTGAAAGCTGATTAATAACCAAGACGGAACAGCAGGTCCGCCCACTTTCTGCCGAACGAAGTGAGTTGTATGCGCCCAAATTCGTTGCTCGGAAGAGGATAAAAGATGACTTTGCCTGCTCTATCCAGCGTCAGCGTCGTGCATCGATATTCCTCACGCATGACCTGTTATTGCGACCTCGGCTGCAATCAGTAGGACATAAATTGGCGTAATCACTTTCTGTGCACAATACAAATAGGTGCTTAAGAGAAGGTACGTCTTGTGCTTTCTGTGTGTCAGTTGCGTGTTGTTTTCGGGGGTGCACTTGTTTGATTACACTGGTTCACGACCCAGTGTAGGCTTCAGCCCAAATATGGAGCAAAGGACAGATATTATTCAGTATTCATACCTGAATCTGGCTTGGTCAAGATGTGCTGACATGTCATGCAACCAACACAATTGCACGATAACATGAGGTGTGCATGTTGAGATGTCGAAGATGTTACTAGGTGGCCGGGGCAGAGCCCCCGTGAAATGTGGCTTGAGAACGAGAACACGTGTCTTGATTTTGAACAAGTTTGTCGGACAGACGCGCGAACTGTGTACCATTCCACTCATGAGGTCTTTGCGAACGCCGTGTGCGGCTGTCCTCCATATGCAACAGCAGGTTCTGTCCGTTATAAATCAGACCATCTGTTTATGGAATTTTATCGTGCATGTGTTTCTCTTCGTTCCTTAGTGTCATTTCTATGTACTCTGGGTCATCCCTAAGTGTGGGAGTGTGTACGAGTTGTCGAGAGGACAAAATAAAGGTCAATCAGCTGGACTGTTCATCTGCATAGACAACTGTTACTCAGTTACATGCAGCAAGGACACACAGGTGACCATAAGTAACATGCATGCAGGTGACCGTAAGAGCAAGAGTTACAAGATATCCAGCTACTGTTATTAACATAGGAGACGACGGTTGATCTTGCTTGCGTCTTGCTCGTTATGGATGTCCGTTGAGTTTTTCTGGGTCTAGCTACAGGATTTGTGTGAGACCAACCACACGGCTTCATCCACAGTTATTCGCGTGCTTGCACCGATGGATGGGGGGCGGATATATTTCTTGCAAAAAGCATGAAAGGGAAGCGCCAGCAATGCACAGTCCGATTGCTTCCGCAATGCGCTCACCAACAGGAGCGTATAAAGTTGTGCATAGTCCGGGATTGCATTGCATGTAGACTGAGTCAGACGTGTACAAGGTCCTCAAAAATGTATTTAAGACAATATAATAAATACTAACGTTAGATTGTAATTAAGATAGAGTATAAGTGCATGAAAATTGAAGTAATTAAGATACAGCAAAATACTTCAAATGGTATTTGAAATACAATTAAGATACTATATTTATCCTTCAACGCAAAAAGTCACTGGTCAATGCGGCAAGTCGCTGCTATGTGACATGAATCACCTAAACCCCGCGCACTACGCTAGCCGCCGCTGTGTGATAGAAGTGATCTAAACACAAGTCCCAAAAGATGACAAAGAAGTACCACATAACTCCACTAAGTATATGTGACCCAAAACAAAGCCAACTTCTAGCAGGCCCCTGCTCGGCGAGGTCAGAATTCGGCGTCACCGCGTCAGGGCACACATAATTGAACCCTCACTGGCCAAGGATTAGTATACACCATGACCAGAATTCAGGGACACCTCCTTCGATGCAATTTCTGCCTGATAGCAGAAGAACATGTAGGAAAGCCAACTTGAAAGAAAAGTATAAGGTGAGGAGGAAGGAAGATGGAAAGACGCGTGGGCAGACAAGAAAGGGACATCAGATATCGCGCGCCGAGGCTGGCTATCAGCAGCAATTGCCTAGCGCAGAATGAAAACATGATAATCAGCTCTGATAACTTTTGCCAAGCCTTTCTTTTCTGTACTGCGGCTCATAATTCCGGGCTGCTACTCGTAGCATATGGAACGGGATGACCGGCACTCGTATAGGCTGGTCAATATCCATTTTTGTTCTCTCTGTGGGAAATCGGGATGCCGTCGACGATGAGAAATGTGCGTCCTGGGGCGACTTCTAGGGGGACTGTGTCGGTGTATGTGTGACAGCGTCGGAGGAAACCCTCAGAAATTACCCTTCATTATGACGAAAAAAAAAAAAACTCTATAGGCTACGAAGATGAATTCAATTACTGTACTTCACTTTGCTACTTGTACCTTGTTACTCCGCTATCACTGTACCATACACTTCAGTTTGTTCTTGGCCTTACCATGAGGACATCCCAATGCTTAATTTCAAATTTTGCGTGTTACAGTCTCTTCCCGCCACCATCAAGAAGGCTTGCCGGTTACCAACACCCTCTCCTAAAAAAATGAAAATAACCAAACAAACAAGCGGAAGAGTGCTTATTTTCAGAGCATCTATAGGTGGCACAGAGTCACGTTCGACACAAAAAGTGATTTGTAAACCATCACCTCCTAGATAGCGTCGGGCCTGCGCGCTTACGTCACCTATGGAGGCCTTTCCAACTTTGCGATCTCCCAAGCAGCACAATGTACTGAAAGGCGAGTGCAATAGGGGTGGACGGGTAGGTGGAAGGCCTTGAACACGCTCTTGCAACTAAAGAACATTGATAAGCGACATACCGTCCACCTCTATTGCACTCGACTTTCTGGTACATTGTGCTGCCTGGGCTGCTACGAGCTTTCTTCTCGTTCGCTCTTTCATTTACTTCATAGCAGCATCCACAATAGTAACAGCGGGCCTTCCTGTGTGATGTAGGTGTTGGGTAAACTCTGCTCAAATAAGTCCGAGAAACCGAGAAAGAGGAAGAAAGGTGCAATCGCAAACTGTGGTGATAAGATGGTAGGAAGCAACGGACGTCATATCAAAGTTTCCTTTCACCGAATCAAGAGTAGAGTCGCGCAAACGTCCGTGATGTTTCCCGCAGATAATCGCCATTCTTCTGGAATTTTTGCGGGTGTCTAATTCGCTTTATTGTGGAATGGGGTGAACATGGTAGAAAATTTAGCAAACCGTTCACAACGCGGCCTGCCCGTGGATAAGATTCTGAGTCTTACATAACTGCAAATTGGCACCGACAAGCATGATAACCCTACAAACGGTCCGCTAAAACTGCTTTTCTGCGCTTGCTATTGATAACCTGAAATAAGAGACTTCAACTAGCAAGCAACGACAGTTATCGCAGTCCCATATGAGGACACTTTATAATATGCGAGAAGCGGTAAAGGAAAACGCGGATGCAAGTACAAGTTTTCTCACCCGTCGGAAGCACTGTAATGCTTAATCCGCAGTCTCCATGGGACGTGCATGACTTGACATGACGGTTTGATTAAAATGCATGGGGAGCCTTGTTAGTGCGCACGAGAGCACATTGTTAAGGATGAACAAATAAAACTTAAAAAGATAAACACGAATTTCGACCCCACGCGCCTTGCTGTTGTAACGATGGCGGTTAAAGATGCTCTGTCTGCTGTTGTTCTGAAATGTGACACCTACCTTGGCATTCTGCAAAGCGGGAAAGGGGGGGGGGGTATTCGTTTATTTCGGAAAGGTCAGCCTGACCGACGGTCGGCTTGCTGTTCCTAAAACAAACATATAGCACAAAGATGGAGCAAAACCGAATATAAGATAACGAAGGTGGGTGAAGTGTAGATGGCATGAAAGGTCAACTCATAATTTGTCCATGAGCTCCTATAACGATGTAGTAGGTTCTGATGCACTGACAAGTGGTCTACCTTTCACATACTAGTCCTGTTATGTCATAGTGCCTAATAATAGGCCATTCAGGCTGATAATTGTAATGCTCTTGCCCTTGCCGTAATCTTAAAACTCTCTTCATAAAGAAGAAGAAAGGCATGACCCTCAGGTCGAACCAGGGAACATGAAAGCTAGAATCGACATCTGCATCACTGCACCACCAGCCCAGAATGTTGGTATCGTGAGAGACCAAGACGCAACCGCTTTGGAACGCACACTCAGCAGCCGTTACTCCTTTGGTCGTGTAAAAAAAGAAAAGAAAAGACTACTTTTATAATAGATCTTCACAATTCCTGAAAACAAGTTGAACGAGCAATTCCAGACTTGTTGAGCCAGAGCCGTAGCGAGGCAAGTTGGCGCCCCCTCCCCCTCTCTCACTTCCGTCACAAGCCATGTAAACAAAGAAACGAAAACGCTCATTTGCACTGCATAGGTCGTAGATTCAAATTTTCTTCGTTCTCGCTTTATCCTCTCCAACCGACCTGCAGGGCCTCTCGGTTCGGCGCCCTCTCTGGCGAGGGCGCCCAGGGCGGCTGCCCCCCGTCGCTACGGCTCTGTGTAGAGCAAAACTCTGAGAGGTCTAGTGAGCACGAATCGAAACAGTAGTACTTTTCTGTGCCTTTAAAGAATATGCGTAAATGCCCTATCGTCGAGCAATGGGCGAGTTCGGCGGCCGCTTTTTCCTGTCGTTCTCTCACTCGCAACCTTTGAGAACATTGACATCACGCTGTCACTCAAAACATTGGGCACCCCCGCTTCCTAGCGTCCTGGTCGATATCGTCGTTTTTCTTTTCTGGTAGAACGTACAGATTTATCGAGCAGCAGAATCGGTGATTTTATTTTTGTGATCTCCGAGGCAATACATTGGTAGTTTTATCGCGCGACAGTTGTCACATCGAATCGCGAACTGCCTTGGAAGGTGTTGAGCATGCCAAACGAGATAATGACGGAAAGAAGATCAAAGACGGCATGTTTTATGATAACGTAGACTGAGAAACGGCATCACTAATTCCCCTTAAGCTTACTTCTGGGGACAAAGCGGGCTGTCCCATGATTTTAGGAACAACCTGATGTCAGTTGAAAAGGGGTGACACCAAGACAGGGAGAGGAGAAATTGGCCGCAAAACCCGCACAGTGCTCAATTATTTTGTATTTTCGCACATTTTTTAATAGAACACAAAAAGGCGCTGTCGTGTCGATTCTTGTGGGGTAGACCCTCCAGGGTTGTACTCTACATTTTCGCAATTACGCAGTCAACGTATTTTCATTAATTACAAAGATTAATTACGAAAGTTAATTAACGGCTGCGCTATTTAATGAAACACCCCTAACCGTTGAGTAGACACATTCAACGACTTTGGCGAAAAAAAAAAGTCAATCGTAGATTTAATAAAATTTAATCTGTCTTACGTCACGTACCCTGTATATATGACATATGACAATAAGCACGCATGTATTTTTAACATATATTCGTTATTTTGGTACCTAAAACGAGTTAACCCGTAAGGAGATCACGGCCTTGCACAATGCTGAGAAAGAAAGTTTTGGCGGGTTGTGGAATAAAGCAAGTTTAAGCCACATGTCCGAAATTTATGGTAAATGATTGACATGTATTTACACTGCAAGAAACACGCGTGGTAGTTTGTTCATCTTAATTATCTTTACCATTAGAACGCGTCAAAGTTGACCCGCATAATTGGTTCCATCGTCACATCGATCTCGAGTGAAACTTTGATGAGTTGCGCCTTTACAGAGAACAAAGGACGTTCAAGCCACAAGTTCGAAATTCATGTTAGAGGATTGACAATCATCTACATTATAACAACCACGAGTGGCACTGTGCAAAACGGAGGTTCCTGCAATGGTGAAGTAAGTCGGAGCCTAATGGAAAGTCATCTGCTATTCACATATTAAGTGCACAGGCGATCGCAGAGCATTACCGCAACTAAACCAAACCGAACAGCATGCAGTATGACATAGAGCCAGTACGGCATTATTAAGCCAAAACTCTGACGCTCTTGCCGTTACTCTCATAACTCCCTCTAAAAAAAAGAAAGAAAATATATAGAAGATACATGAATTTAATAATATAATTAAAAAACACCTAAGCAGGCCGCGGATCGAACCACGGCCCTCGAAGGCTATAACCAAAATCGTCACCAGTGGGCCAACACCGCCCGTTGGTGTTACCTTCAGGAATGAAGATACAGACGCTTCGCAAGCTACACTGAGCTTGCCAACAATTCTTTTGTCGTGGGAATAACTTTGGAGCGGCCCACAGTTGCGCACAAAGTTGCAAAGCGTAAGAGACAACTTCACCTTTCATGTCTGACATGGGCATTTTCTGCAGAACCCATTCTTTTGGCCAAGTACGAGAAAAATAGCACACCAATGCATTCTGCCACGAAGCCAACACGGCGAAAATAAGTCCTCCAGGAACAAAACTGTGACGTTTTTGCGCTTCCATTCCACTTGTACGCCATCGAAGGGCCTTTCACAACAACACCCATGTGTGGGCATTTCTTTCTAAAGCTCAGGGTCAACAGATATTCTAACAAAACCAGATGGGATGCATTGCTTCAATGGAGGGCAGCGAGTACGCCGGTCAAGCCAACTTTAACAAGCTGTGTCCCGCACTTCTGGGAATGCTTTGGGAAGTTATTATCAGTGTGTGCAATATAATTACGTGAACATGCACTGTTGTGTTGTCAGATGTTCTTACAACCGAATGGCAATTGGCGATAAACAAAAGTATACTGCTAAAATTTTCTCAAAACGTTAACACAAACGAATTCATCGAACAGCGACATCTTAATAATTAATATGGCAAGAGATAACGCTTCAAAATTCGTGTCCCACCCACGGGCGCATAATGTACCAACCATGCTCTCAAAATTATATCTAGCTCAAGAAATGAGGTCAAAAACAGTTACGAAATCTAAATAAGCAGAGAAAAGTTCAACTGACGCGTAAATGTAACTTCCCTGCTACATACCACTGCAACGCGGAGAAGCCACTTTGACTGTTTTCGAATTTTGGTATCTGGGCCAAGTTTGCCGTGCAAGGGAACCGCAGACGATTGCGTGACTCTGGCACTTCTTCTAAATGTTCAATCTAGACGTACCCTACAACGCATATGCACGGGAATATTACATTGTATCATACATTACCAGAGATATTAAGCGATGAAATCGTTTCCTGCGTGAAAATCCCCATACCTCTCATGTATTCACGGTCCGAAAAGCGAGATGTCTGGGGAACCAAAGGTATTTCATGTATAACGATATTTTTCGTTTGTATAAGCTTCGAATAGATGTCTGAACGTGTATCCTCGGGAATATTACGATACCTTGGATAGAACAGCTGCTACAACACTTTTCTATTGTCTTGGCGGCAAGTTTCACTCAATGGTCGCGAGAGGGCGCAAGGCGTCGCTGTCCACGAAAGCTGAGAATGCACAAGGCAAGATCTCTAAATGGAGACTTCCAAGAAGGGCCAATGTCCGGGTCAAGTCCGAGGGACTCAGGAAATTTCCACTGAACAAGCAAGATAATGGAAAGACGAGACACAGAAAGTTTGAAAGGGAGATCCAAAATATGTAGTTAGAGTATTGATTAGAAAATACCATAAAATGAATTTTAAATAGCGTACAAATACACAAAACAAAACGTATTAAGGAGAGTGCCAAAATACCGCTAATTGTATTTAAAAGACAGTATTTTAAATACAGTACTCCAAATACGTACAAGTCTGGACTGACTGTATTCACACACGATATCTACACTCACTGAACGCGAATAACATTCTTATGCAGCTTGCCAGGATGATGAAGTTGCCACAGCATTTCAAAAGTTCGTCGAGTTTCCTCATGTCTACTGCTTTATCCCGTAGTTCCATGTGTCTCGTGACTCGTGGATCAACTAGCTCTGGAATCATATACAGTCAACCCTCGATTTATGAACCTTCGGTTTATGAATTCCCTCGTTTTATGAACACGAGCACAGGGAACCAAACTTTTTACATTCATTTTTCCCTCGTTTTATGAACCTCGATATCCCAATAATTAATGGAATTTCTGGGAGTTGACCAGCGTTTTTTTACCTCAATTTATGAACGGATCGTTCCGAAGTCAACAGAAACCTTTAAAGGGATTATTTCGTGGTCTTATGAATGACGCCTGAACGGACAAAACGTTTTCCAGTTATTGCACCCCTCGAAATCCGAACAACAAACGGGTTTTCCGGAGTCGCACAAGGGGCGACCAATTGTTCCTGACCTCAATTGATGAATAAGGTGGTCGCTGTCACCCGGAGATTAATAAACAGAGGTTAAAAATCCCGCAGGAAATCCGAGACCAGTCGAGTGCGAATGTGGTGACATCTCTTCTTTCCAAGATTGACACAGCGGAATGCATGGTCCAAAGAAATTAAAGCAAATATTAAAGTCCAAAAATCCAAAACCATTAAAATCCCAAGCGATATTAAACGATTTAGTATTGCATAATAAACAGAGTGTGAACGCGCTAACGTCTGTTCTATGTGAGGTTGATACAGCAGAAGGCATGGTCGAAAACAAAATTACACATTATATTGCATTAGAAACACAATCCCAACTCGGAAATACTGTTCGATTTGCTCGATAGTACTCACTTAACGGAATTTTCGATTTATGAATCTCTCGATTTAGGAACGATTTTTCGGGAAACCGAGGGTGTTCATAAATCGAGGGCTGACTGTATCTTACATAAAAGTTCCTAATGTCAGGCAATATTTTTTGCCAGAACGCAAGGTTCCTCTTGGTGGTTACAACTTGCAGGTCCGTCGACTACCACACTGCGAGTTTGCAGTAGCTCCTCTTCGCAATGTTTAGCTGAGCTTGTATTTGATTGTACGCCGATGGAATGGTTGCGAGCGGTTTCTGCGATGATCATGTAATTCTGTGCTGTTGCAGGGCATCTTATTTCGAGGATTCCGTCGTTGTCGATAAGGCGGTCAGGAGTGGTGTATACGTAGGGCATATCAGGGTCGACGAAAAGCCCACATTTTTTTCACTTCAACGTTCGGGTATATCGCTTGGAATGCTGGTGCTGCGTCTTCCTCGTGGTCGATGCCGTACTGACAATCTTTGCTGAGGAACGACTTGGGCCTTCACTGAAGAAAAGTGCTTGAATGTTTTTCTATGCGACATATACTATGTATTCAGGTTGATGGTATCCTCATCTTTCTTTGTGAGTGCCATAGGTCACACTTGTTCTGTTCTAGTGTAGACTTCTGCAGACTGTCATCTTCCTGGCTGGTCAACTGTATGCCACGCACAAAGTCTTTAGTTTTCTCAATAAAAATTGTCCTGTCCAGATCTGGTCTTTGAGACTGTCCTCCATAGTCGTTGTCCTCAACGGTGCTTGCGAATTTGGGTGTTCACGACATTGGAGCCTTGTCGAACCGCAACGCTCTTTTGCATTTTCGTTCGTTGCGCTTTTGTCTTGATGTTATTAGTTTCTTCAGAGCGGATGATGGACTTTTCGCGACGAACTTGCGCAGATAGAAGTCTTGCACCTCCCATGTTGTATGCAAGTGCTGCGACGCGACATCTGTTACCGTAACTTTTACCCTTTGCATAGTCAACGCATTTGCCACCGACTGTACGCGCCACCATGCTCATGTAGGCCTCAGCGGCATTACTTGTTGCGTCAAGGAGCAGCATATTGGATCTGTCTGCGAGTACCTCTATTGCTTTCTTGATTTCAGTCATCATGTTGGATCTCAGAAGAAGATTGCCCTTTTCCGTTCTGCTTTCAAGTTCCACAGCATCGCCTCTCTTGACGGAGCAGTACTCGCTTGGACAGCCGCTGTGGATACCAAATACGTGGTATGGGCCGTTCTTGAGTTGATGGCGCAGGCTACTGACCGCAGCAGGCGATATACTGCAGTGTTCTCTTGTGCATATCGTCTTATTGCGGATCTGGCAAGACCTTATAGGGCTTTGATGTTAGCGGTAGACAATAGCTTCCTGGCGTCTTTGCCCTCAGCTGTGGCGAATGTTTTAATATCCTTTGCTAGGTTATACAGCCGTTTGGTATAGGTTTTTACCATGTGATTGACGCATTCTATCTTTCTCACTGAACGGCCGTAAGGAACCTGTTCCTGTACTGCAACGAAAACACTGCTATCTCCGTCTCCAATCAATGTAGTGTACCTAAGGCAGTACATTTCTTCACTTTCTTTGAATCCCTGTACAATAATGTCTCTCTCCATGGACGCTGAAGACGATTTGCAGTTGCAAGAACACGAGTGTGGTAGAGGCTCCTTATGCTCCGACTCAGCGCGTCGACAAGTTGTGCAGAACTTGTTGCGTACTCCGATGTAGAGAATCTTGGGCGTGTAACGACCGACAATGACAGCCACCCCGCTATTCGCATTGTACCCATGGCCAAAAGATCGCTTGCTCCATCCATCCTCCATATACAATGACTGGGATGTTCCAAAAGCCGTCGGAATCGCGACACTCCTTCCGTTGTCTGGCAAGCTCAACCTCTTCGGCCGCGGCTCTCTTCATGGAGTCTAATGTCGCTGATTGAAGGTTTTCCCCAACTTTCCATTTCTGGTAGAGCTTATTCGACAGGAATGGGAGGCCGACTGATGCTGTTAGTTCTTGAGCCTGCGTGTACCCGATCCCGATGGAAAGGCATCCTCTAACAAAATCAAGATTTATGCTGTTGTTTGTGGCGGTCACTTTTTCCATCCACACGAATTGAGTGAAACTGCACAGAGGTGACTTGGAACAACGATACTCCAGAGTGGCGATAAGTCCAACCCTGACTTCTTTGTACAACTGTATCTCACCACAATATAGACAGTTTTGCTGGTGGTTCAAGGCAAAAAAAGAAAGAAAGAAAAACAAACGATTGGTATTAGTTAATAATATAAAAATATTTATGGAATAGAAGGGGTCACCCTGTACATTGTTCGAAAATGCATTGTTGAAGGCAGAAGCTGTCCGCGGGAACAGATACAAATCTGTCGCAGTCGCATGTTGTTTTTCCATTCTGACCTTTATCTTACATATGCGAAGTGGGCTTATTCAACCGCTTCAACCTCCTCATATCAATCATTGATGCCTTTCATTAATGCAAAAACAGTACGGAAGAACAAGATTACTTCGTGTTCACCCATTTTCCAGTGCACTTGAAAACGTTCACACATTCCGTGAACTTCCCATTCCATCGTTATTCCATTATTACGTGTGTGTGTCAAGCAAGAAGACCGCTTCGTTTCATAATTTTATTTTCTATTTATTTGTTTTGTGTTCCACTATTCTTAAACAGGCACGCACACTCTAAATGAGCTGAGGCGCATGGCACGTGAAATCATAGCGATAGTGCGCCGCTGTGCAGCATGTACTGTGTCTACAGCCATAGTCAGAATGTAGTGGTTGTTTGGTTCCCCAAATTCGTATATCTCCAACGCGTGGGAAGTAGAAGAGAAAGCCGGATACCAACATAGACAGGAGACATGACCAGCGACTATGTCCCTTCCTACTTTTATCGTTGCTCATAAAGCCATATAGGTGTGATTCCAACTGGGACTGCAGCAGACAGGTACAGAATATTGTGCTTTCTCTGTAACGCGCCACGCATAGCTACTTGATAGATTTGTATCGCCTAATCCGCATGCTGTAAATGTACACAATGTTATCACCCAAATCGCGAAGAACGAAAAATCAGACACAAGTTGGTCGCTCGGTTTTGCTCAGTTCGGTCTCCCCAATTAGCGTCCCTCATTCTGTAAGCAAGTCCAAATGGATTATCACTTCAAGCCGTTCGCAAAACAGTCAGCAAAGCTGCGAAGCGATGACAAACCAGCTGAGACGATCAGACGATCGGAGCAGTTGAGCCATACACGCCACATCTCGAACACGCGCCGCCACTAAAAACTATAAAAGCATCGACAAATGTAGGAGCAAACGATACGTGAATCATAGCTCAAGGTCAGGCCGCAACCCGCTTGCTTTCGACTGCTCCGCGCTTACGAGGAGGAAACCGTCACTTCCATAAAGGAGAGCAAGGAGGGTGAAAAAAAAAAAAGCGACAAATTTGCTTTTTATGCATCCATTGATTTTTTTATCTACAGCTTTACATCTCAAGCCTAGGGGATGCCTAATATTGTTCACTTACTGGTCGTGTGTTCGAAAGAACGATTCTCAAAAGGCCCCCAAGGCTATTGCATTTTGTCGAAGCAGCGGTATGTGTAAATTCCCCCTCTCTTGATACTGTCACCATTTCATTCCACTCTCCGAATATCAGAATTTTTCCCGAATCATTCAAACTCTAGAGTTTCGAGTCTGCAAACAGCCACAGCAACACATACGTGATGATGATGACTGAGGAAATTCCCCACTACAATATTGGACCACTGCCCCATGGCTCACAGGGGGTTGTGAGATCTGTAATGATGAGAATGTGATGCGCAGAGCAGAAACTTGAGTTACGAGCCCAGGGTAGATGTAACACGCTGGACGCATGCACGACGTGATGGCCGACGAAAAAAAAGTCCGCAAACTTGGACTGCATATTGGAGAAAACCACGGAGGAGAAGTAAGGAGAACGAACTCTGCCGAGCCGCCGTTGAGAAAGCGTGGTCCCGATTCCTCGAGTCTAATTGTGGCCGCGGCGCGGCGCTCGCGCTCCGTCAGGTACTTGCTTCTCTGAAATAAGGTTGCTGTAATGCACTCTTTCAGATGTACTTGTGTGTCCAGTGGAAGCAGAAAAAAATATTTTGATAAGTAAACATACTTATTTGGTATCAAGGAACGATCTCTCCGTGAACTTTTCGCCTACAGTTTTCGATAGTGCAAAGCGAGAAGCTTTTATTTTAGAATGCGGGGAAGCCGACGTGAAGGGGGCTCCGCGTTGGCTGGACGGCTTGAATGTCTCCGTAAGCGTGGTGTTCTCGCAGTCAAGAAGCTATTCTCTTTTTTCTTTTTTTATTTGCGATAAAACACGACACCCGAAGAAGCACAAAGGTTGTTATCCGACATCGTACAGGATGGTACGCGTATTTACATCACCCCCAACGCACGACCACGAGATGTACATTGATAATAGTTTGCATTGATCAGTATTAGTTCCCGGGAACACCTCGCAGTGTAGGGTAATAATGTCATTGGGCTGGTTAATCCGCATTTGCATTCTAGCTGTTGCACGAGAGCTTTGTCGCGTATGCACAACGCTTTGGGAAACAGGAGCCTTTTGTCGTAATTGTGATGCATCCGCTGGGATAGAGAGTTACATATTTCGCATGCCACTATACACGAATTTAATACCAAGGTACCAGAACGCACTTCTGTCGCAGGTTTTGCACACGCGCGGTACGGGATTCAGTCCATGCACTTCCTGTTTCTCGAAGACGATTTTCATCTTGGTGTACCGGGGGGTAAATCCCATATCTACTGGAATTAGGGCTTTTTAGCTTTTCTGGCAGGTATATATTGGTGGTTTTGCATTATTGTTCCTTTCTTTTTTTTTTTTTGTGGTAAAATATCCGGTGCAACGCTTTGAGCAGCATGCTTGTACAGAAGTAACTTGAAAATGAACACCAAAGCGATAGTATATAATATAGAAGTAATGTGTTGTTCAAGATTTCAGTGTTCGTCAACATAAATTAGAGACTAGATTCCGACTTTATTTTGCAGTTCCCAAAAGCTAGCGATTGGCATACATGACAAGATATAAGAAACTAAGCGCCAGAACCTGGGCAACCGCACCGTGTCAACCACCGTGTCAGAGCGTCCCGCCCCTCCTTGCACTCACACACACAAAGGACTCTTAACTGCTTGACACGTACGGAGATAAAACTTTCTCAATCCCAGCTTATGCAACGACCCACATAACGCACAATTCCGGAAAGATCGCATCCGGCAACTTTCGATTACACAGCTTCTAACGTTCTTTCTTCCCTCCTGACTTTCTTTCCTCCATACCACTCAAATGTGGCTTTTCGGAACAACGTTTGCTTCCTTTGGGGTATGTTAGCGTATTAGCGCAGCGGTCAAAGTACGCGCGCCCACAGAGAGAAGGGCACGATACCCGAGACGGCCGGGGAGAAGCGACAGAGAATTCTGACGAGGCATTCGACACTACACCTTTGGCAATGTAAGACGTTTGTCTTACGTATTAAAGTTTCGTGTTTTTTTTATTTCCGATTCCATTTTTATCGCACAGGTAGTTTCCACCTATGAGACAAAAACGAGGTAGCAGAAACCGAAAAAAAGAAAAGAAATAATAATTGTAGCTGACCACAAAATATTAACTCGTTACTGGAGACAGCGTTGTTTATGCTTATCAAAGAAACATTCGTTTTGAACGCTTTTTAGTAGAGTATTCGAGCACAAACGGCGCATTGCCGTGCAGGCGATTTCGCGGAGCTAGTACCGGAGGGAACGCGAGCGCCGCGCCGCGGCCAACAATTGACTCGATAAATTGGGACGTCGTTTTTCAGCGGAGTCCGGTCTCCTTACTTCTCCTCCGTGGAGAAAACGAAAAGGAGCCAGTAAATCAAGAAGAGTTTCGGTGCAATAGCGGCGTCAGGAGAGTTTCTCGTCTGTGCGTCTCACAGACGCAACATGGATCCCATTCAAACATATGGAATTGAGAGCAGCAGTTGTGTGAACAGCCCCATACACATAAATATGTCCGTGCTCGGTGTGAAACTAGCCTCGTTGCCACGTTCCCTCCGAGCGAAGGTTTCGGAAAGACCTCCGCGCGAGAGACAGAAGACAATTTCCTCCAAAGCCACCGCGATCTTAGTGATGTGTCGTTCGCGAATGAACAGTTCGGAATGAACGAATATCGGGCAAAAACTGAATGAACTGATTCACTACTGTCGATCGTACTCGTTCACCAGCACAGGGGTGACACAAGTCCGCCATTGTTGTAACTACCGTCAAGCGGGTGCTTTTGGCAAAACTGCCATCTTGTCCTGGTCGCACGTCATAGAAAACGTCATTTTCAGGTCATGTGACTTTGTTTATATGTCGTTTTGCCGCTTACCGACATATTTTCGCCGTCATAACACCAAGAGATTACCGTATTTTACCAGCGTAAACTATGCGGTGCTTCTTCCGCAACATGGTAGCCCATTTCTCCTTAGTTTAAGTATACATGGCATCGGCCCGGTAAGTCTTAACGAGCAGTCGTCATCACACCTTTGGAAGTCAACAATACGAGGCTTTGTGTGCAAAACTGCGCGTTTTACTGCAAGATTATCGGATAAAAATAATTACCGTGATCGAAAAACATCCAAAACGTCGTCCAGAAACAACAACCGCATTGTTTACAAACGATTTGGCCGCCGATTACGGGCGCCGCCATCTTTAAGATCACGTGCGCCTTGACGTTCGCTGTGACGTGCGACCAGGATGCATTGCGTTCGCCCAGCACGCTTTCGTCTACGGAGGAATACATTGGATGCCACCCCTGTGTTCACCAGTTCACTTAGACGTCCCCGTTTTGTCAGGTTTCGCCTGCGTTCGCTTCACAGTTTCTCGTTCCTCCACTCCCCTCCAGTCGATGGTGCGCGTTTCGCCATCTATGTTCGCCGCTGTAAAGCGGTGTTGAACGCATGCGCAGTAGTTAGCCAGGCGAAGCTTAGCGCGCATGGCCCGAATATCTGATGTGTTTGTTCAAATCGGTGAACATTAGGAACTCGTTCGAAAGATTCGTTCGCGAATCATTGACGCCAGTCCGGTCATGTGACCCTGATCATTACTAGTTTTCTATGCGTAGCGTGTACCGTAGCCACTGAGGCGCCAAATTCGAAGTAGGCAGGCAACATGGAACTGGTTTAAGATTTCTAAGTACTGATCATTTCTAAATACGTACATGAAAAACATGTCCGCCATCTCACATACAAGCCAGAAAGGGCCTTTTCCGTTATACCTGACAAATAACTTGGATTTAGCGAGTGCAGATCACCACCGGCGATACGTAGAGCGAGCTGATCATAAACAAACAATATAAAAAAACACATTTTTGATTATCAATACTTCCACCCGTACGACGTCTGCCACAAAGCTCGATATCGACGCGCCGTAGTGAACCAACGCTAAGATTCCAAAGGAGACCAGCAAGAACAACGCAACTGTACGCAGCGAGTCGCGGAGAACCGAAGAACCAGTGCGCCGTTTGAGAGCAAACGATTCCGTTGCTCTTTGATTCATCTCGCGAGGGAACGGTTTTCCTCGTTCTCCTATTCCTTCGATTTAGTTGAGTTCTCTATCGTTCTTCGATCCCCGGCTTTGCGACTCGCCTTCAGTGCTCTCCGATTCATCCCAGATCGTGGGTCTTGGCCATTCACAAACCGGTAAGCTCTCCGTGTGGCCAATCGAGCTCGTGGCCTGTCATATTCAAGCTTCAGAGGAATGCTGACAGATGGCGCCCGCACCGGAATAGTTGAGTGTTCATTCATTCGACCGCCGGGAACGGCTGAAACACTACCTCGAGCGGGAAGTAAGCTCGATCGTGGGTGGCTTTCGATTCTTACTAACAGTTCGCAGTGAGTCTCGCTGTTTCCCGAAGACTAAGTTCATTATTTTCGAAAGAAACGTGCTGCACCGGTCCATCACCAGTTCTTAAATACATGAGAGGTCCATGGCGAAAAGAATGTGAGAGGGTTGCACTGCTTGAACTAGTTCAGGGCCGGGGTGCAGGCGAAAAGAATGGACCTACTATGAAGGGGACCAAAAAGTAACTATGAACGTGAATTTGCACATTTGCGATTTGCAATTTGAAAGCGGAAAGTGGACTGAAGAAAATGTAAACTACGAGAGAATTACAGTGCGGCAGAATGAATTGTTCATTTTCTTCATGACAGCGAAAGACGGTCCCATAAACATGCGTTCGTTTATCGCAACATATGACCAATATGGCCTGCAGGTGACTGTCAGATTTAGTGCGGTAATGTGTTGTACGAACACATCATGGAGCACACTCGCCCACAAAACAGAACTCTTACTCAGTTACTGTTTACAGCCCTGGACATAAGTAGATGCCGGTTCGCCGTTGAGATCGGTCACATGATGTTATGACGTCACGGAAAGATGAACGAAAGAACGAATCTTTTGAACGGTTCAGTGAACCAAACTGAACTGTACGAACGAGTTCACCAAAGTGAACTGGATTGCCCATCACTATGCGATCTGCGACACATGCGCAAGCGGAATGCTCCGCCCCCAGCGCCGAGGGGAAAAAAATATGAAGAAAACAATTTCGCGGCGGTGCTGCCATCCCTCGATGGTAGCGCGCAAACAAGGCGCGGAGAGGACCGCCTTAACAATGCCGCCACATTTTCAAACTCCCCTGGACTTGGATTACCAGATAACCCAGTGCTATGGAAGCAAGTGTTGTAACATCATACTACAATGTTTAGCCAGTTGCTAACTGCAAAGCATAGTTCAAGTTACCTTTCTGCTGCAAATTTTTCTATAAAACACTTTTTTAATCCCATTCTTTTTAAAATCTGTGCATGTGTCTGTTACATTTTGCAAATTCTGAATCATAAAATTCATAGCTTGTCTGGCCTATTTCGTGACAAGCCTGAGATAGCCTGTATCCCACTTGACAAAGGTGGTGTCTCACAGCCTTGTGCTAGGAGGTAATTTAAATGTTTACTAGTAACCTATACAACAAGTTGTGGAGAAATAGTTACAACAGCAAAACCCTGCAGGAAGACACAAGCACAGGAGGAAACGTTTATTTTCATCAAACTGCTTCCGCAAAGTGTGTCGTGCATGTGCAAGCCACTACAAGTGGCATAACACAAGCTAGTCCAAACTGGTTGAGCGTGTTCCTAACCAGCCATATCCAGAAACATCAATTACTAATCTGTTTATATTAGAGAAGGTTCACTTCTACATCTGTCCGAGCCAGGCTTATTTATGTGATAAGCTGCATATTTAGTCTCGCTTTCACTCTTATAACTATGTATCAATTAGCACAGCAAACAACAGTTGTGAAAAGCAAAGTTTGCGACTGAACAGGTTTTTGAAGAGTCGATTGTTGTTTGAAATTTTTGCATTCCCTTAAGACTTGCATACTGTAAACATATTTTTAATCGCAATGTATTAATTTTCATGAATTTCGCGATTGCTAAAAAAATATTGACTTCTTTCGTTTCGTCCTCTGTGCATCGTGATCAAGGATCAAGGCAAAAATCGAGAGCGGAAAGGTAAGTCGAGGTTCAGATATAAAAATAGTAAGCTTCATGAATCGATTGTGCAGCTGTCCTACTGCTCTTACTCTGATATAGCCACGTTTAACAACACAACAGTATTCATAATCTAACTTGTGAATTACCACAGGTGCACGCTGAAGGCGGAAATGAAGCAGGATTTGGCTTGCATCTGGTGCATGAAGAAACTGCTGACATGTTAGTTGCAGTCTAGCTGCTACCGACAGGTATGAAAATGTGATGTTATAATTCGGGTATTCACCTATGTTCCGCTTTTCATGGGCGCTTTCATGCAGATATCTTGACACCACTCTTAAACCTGCCCTCAACGTTACAACCTGTGCTTTCATGGTGGAAAACAAAGGTCACCATTCCGATTAGCTGCTATCTCCTAGTTCAAGCACTTTTGCTGTCTGGACACTGGTTCCTGTGGACAGGGTGATACAAGCTTCATTGTCTCATATAGAAGGTATGTTACATTAGTTCAGTTAATTTGTCTTTTGTACATTTTTGTTACTGTTAGCTGGATTACTGTTGGACATACAATCATTTCTGACACGCAGAAGCTGATGTCGTCTCTGATAATGTTTTAGAATTTTCACTGCCATCAACGTCCATTGAGGAAGGTGCCTTTACTATCTGTGAATGTTTGATTGAAGAATAGCCCAGGATTCATGTTAAAATTGTCTACTTTTATTAATTCGCTGTCTCTGTTCTGAGAGCTAGGAAAAATGGGAACTATTTATTTGTCACAACTTCACAATGAATAGTGGTTCTGGATTGGCATGTAAGCTAAAATACCTGGATTCTACAATACTTGTGTTGAACTTGGTGCATTACTGTGGGGAGTGCCACATTTTTTACATTTTTAGTGGGTCCACTGCACAAATACTGTGTGCATACTGCATACATGCTGTTCGATAGGCAAAAATACCTGAGCAGTGCTGTGCAGTCTTTTTATCCAAAGTCCATAATCTTACTGCAAAGTCACAGTACATAGAACAGCAATGCGCAGGTGTCCTGTGATAGAGATTCAAAACAAAAAGAAGACTGTTGAGAGCATCTAAATTTTAATGAGACAAGACTTTCGTGCACAAGGCTGCTCTTGTTAATGTATAAGGTGAAGTTACAAAATCCCAGAATATATAAAACATGTTGTAAGGTAGAGAGCGAGGGTTGGTACAGACATAAAAATAAATATACAAACATGTATTATAAAATAAAAAGGGGGTACAACTCCATCAGTTTCAAGCCGGCAAGGGATGAGTTGACAAGACACTGTAGCACTGTTTCCCTCAATGTCTCGCCCGTGAACGCCTTTTGTGCCGAATACTTATCTGGCCGCCGTGGTCATTCATGTATTGTGCTACACTACTCATCCCTTGTCTGTTTGAAACTGATGGCATCATACCCTCTTTTATTTTATTATACTATGTTTGTATTTTTATTTGTATATTTGTACCAACCCTCGCTCTACTTGCTCTCTACCTTACAACATGTCTTATATATTCTGGAATTTTGTAACTTGATATTAGACCTGAAGAAGTACAGCCTTCTGTGCGAAAGTCTTCTTTCTGTTGTGCACAATCATTATAAAGTAAACATGACTGTCCATTTCTTGTCATTAAATCATTTTTCTTTTGTTTTTCTGCAGTGGTGAGCAACCGTAAGGACACATGCAAGAAAGGGATGTCTTTGGGATGACAAACCCTTACCTTACGAGGATACAGTGGTTGATCAATGGTTCATGTCCTCAAGCACATGGAAACTTCAACAAATCATTCATGAAAAATCCAGTCAGTGATAGCACCAGGAATTGATTGTGGACCGTCCTGCTACCAGTCAGGAATGTTATATTTTAGGCACTCATTGACTTTTGGCGAATTACTTGTTGACTTTGTCCCAAGGTGGAGCTCGCTGCAGCTCATTTGCCTATCTGTTAATGCTGCCCTGTGTGTTCTGTTTTTCTCTTTGTGTGTTCCAGACTCAGAACAGTTACTTTGGATCAGGTCAGGTACGTTTCATTTAGACATGGCAAACAGAAAGTGGTGTTTCTCAACACAACTTAGCAGTGGCCTTCATGCGTTACTGCTGCAGCCATTATGCGTGAATGGAAAGCTGCACATTATGTTCACTCTACTTTTATCTTGTGCTGTGTAACCTTGTTCAAGTTCTGTCACACGAGCGTGTAATGCTATCATATAGTTCAGTACTTCCTTTAAGTGGGATGAATGGCAGCACATGAACGCATGAGGGAACCTGTCATGTCATGGTAAGTGTTTATGTATTGTACATTCAACTACAAATTTTTATTCCTTAGCTTTCGCAGGTCTATTGTGTCAAGTCATGTTATATTAATTTGGAACATGTTCATTTTAGTAGCTAGAGCAGCTGTTACACAGTGAGAACATAGCTCGTGTGTGTTTGTCTTTTCCAGCGCTGCCCTTGGTTTTCCTCCCTGATTCTACACATGCCAGGGATAGGTTTCAGGACCGGTAGTTTCAGCCAAGTGAGAATTGCTTTTCAGGGGATCATCATGCTGGCAGATGAAACATATGGTTTAAATTATTTGCAGGACAGGAATTGCGTAGCTTCACACAAATACTACTACTACGACATAAGAGTGGTCTCAAATGTAGCTTTCTTGTGTTCCTGACATTATTGCACTAGCTGTAGTATCCACTATGATCCTTTATAGGGGGGGGGGGGCATGTACAGTGCAATCAACAGATGCTATTTACAAATCCGTGTTTCCTACTGTGTTGAAATAGGTTAGTTTGTGTCTGAGAGCCATAGTGAAACACAGGCAGCCAAGGACAGACTTTTGATGCCCTCGAGATTGGCACCACATTGCAGGGACTCTGGATGCTGCCTAAATTTCCAGAACACAGAGATCAAGGCTGCGTTTAAACAACAAGTGGTTAGAGAAATCCAAGACAGTTGCATGTGTAAGCAGTCCGCGGTTGGATATGCTTCTGTCCGAGATAACGTTATCTCAAAGGGGACGCACGGACACACTCACAATCATACTAGGGCTGCCTGTGACCTAGAATGAGGAGAGGGGGAAGATATATAACCCCTTTTTCTTGTCTGTTATTCGGTTGGTTAAATTGTCATTTGTTTAGCAACATCTATGTGTATATTCCAGAGTCTGCTAATAAATATATCAGTTGAGAGCTAGCAGTCGCATTGTAGCTGTCTCGTCCGATCCTTGGCTGCTTGTGTTTCACTATGGCCGTGTTTGCTATTGCAAAAAAAGAAAAGAGCATAGAAAAACACGAAAACAGCAACCTGGAAAGCTCCCTGTCCTAGTGCTCACATGGAGCCAATGCAATGAGGTAACATGTTCCATTCACATGTTCATTCAACATGTTCCACTGTACATAGTAGTACACATCACAATGCCAACCGATTATTCAGATTTTTCTTGAACTACTTTGTCTTTTGGCACTTTGATTGCAGAGCCTATTATTGGAGCCTTATGTGATTCCCCTCCTGGAATATTTTAAGATTGCTGATGCTGTGCAGTGTGTTAATTTTGAAACTGTACGGTACTGAGGTAGAAAAAGAGAATTATCATATCTGCATTTGAATACATAGGAATAATTTGTAAGTACTTTCCTTGTTGACATTTATATTTGCACCAGGGCCCAACATTGTTGATTGATAGAAAATGTAAATAAAGAGCTTTATTTGCTTGCCAAACAATACACAAATGTCGTCTTTTCTAGTGAGATATTCACTGTTCACCAGACATAAATGTGGAAAAGTTAAAGGGGCACAATGATGGCATTGTTTGATGTCTAGCATTGTTTTTTGCCAATTCACATATATTCACTGTTATTCATGTCCACATGTAGGACGAGGAAGGTACGGCATGCGTATAAAACATAACTTCATATACATCCACACATATGGTTCAGAAGATTAGATAGATGATAGATGTCCAAGCATAGATAATTGTGCTTCATGTGCAGTGGGTATGCTAACGCATAACTTCCATGGAGGCAAGTTACATGGGCCCTGTAAGACTGCCTTTTGCGTATGGTTTGGTAACGTGTCTCTTACTGTAACAGTAAGAGGCAGTCGAGAATGCCGCACACAGGGTTGCAACTTACATATTGCTTATCATGTCCTACATGATAAATATTAAATACAAAGTGATTTGTGCAATAATTCCTGGGTACGGAATTAATTCCGAGGCTGGCCAGTGATGTCACTCAGGACGGCAAGTCACATAAATTACCTCTAACACTCTTACAGCCCATGGGCTGAGTTGTGAGTTGAAAGAACACTCTACAGAGGGATAAGGTGCACCCACTGATTTGATTTCTAGGATCTATGCTATGCCCTAACTCTTCAGACCCCACATTTCTAAAAACACCATTTCTAAGTGGCTCTGGTATTTCTTTTGCGTCGCCATAGTGTGCAACCACATGGCTTCTCGAGCTTTCGTGTGAATGTTTTTGTTCTACGGTGCTCGTTACAAACAATATCCAGATGTTAGACTTGAAATGCAGTAGTTCGTAGCGTGCCACACGACGTAGAATGACATGGGAGTGTGTGATTCAAAGAAAGCTTCTGGAAAGTGCACAGAATCCCACAAAAAGTTTAAAACGTGATTTGTATTTCGTTCTACGTCGCTCGTCGTTCCATAACATCGTCGACAGTGTTGCACATTGGTAAATCGTACGTAAAACTTGTCCCATAGCAGTGTGCGGTTTCTCAAATACATAGCACGATTTTTTCAAAAATAAAACTCAGTCAGCATTTTCTTGCTAAAACGGCTGTTGAAACGTCAGTCAATTTCCTAAAATAATTGACCCTACAATGGGCAAGTGATGTAGAGGGCCAGGCTAACGCAGGCGCGACTTGATACAAATTGTACGTGCTCACAAAACACAAACGACGAATTCCAGTCACATAATCGCACAGAGCTTGGTTCACGAATGAGTTCGCAGCTGCTGCACTCTTTACTTATCACGGAACCACACTGTCCGCCACCTTCAAGCACAGATATGTGAAGCCACGAAAAGCCGCAGCTGGAATCCACTGACAAGTACGAAGGCGCGTACACGTCACAATGCCCGTTCGGGTGCATCTACGTCATAAAAATGGCTGCGCCCATGTGTGTTTCGGAATGAATTATCTATTTGTTTGACATAGTACTGTACCGAACTGAGAGAATGAAGGTGCATTTTGGGGAAGACCTGGATGTAGGCTTTCAGAATATCACAACCGTTTCGACTATTTGGGATATTGGCATAGCTGACCTTTAACGAAGTATCTGGGCTCTTCTACGCGTGTCTTTCCCCTTCACCACGAAGAAAAGGAGGAGAAACCTTCCCCTCTCCATTGTCCTCACGCGAGTTTTCGTTGGTTACTTCGGTTGTCACATGCTGTAGGCACGAGCGTGTTGACATGTGCGTCACCACCGCCGGTAATTTTCGGTGCGCCGACGCAGTTTCGAAACCGGCGCGAGGGCCTCTTCTCATCTGTTTTCGGACAAGAAAACACGCATTGCTGACATCTCGCCAAGTCTAATTTGCTTGTTTTGATGACGACGACAGTAGGTTGCGGTTTTGTGCCTGTTCATTACTTGTTTTTCTTTGAGCCACTGATGCTGACAGTGGTAAAATGGACATGACGCCGCTGCCATTCAAGGTTCCATCGGTGCAGACGTCAACGTGACATGTACCCATTTCTTGTTCTTTTTGATATTCAACGGCAGTGTACTGTCATTGTCTCCGGACATCATGAGTGCAAGTGAACCAACCAAGAAACTTCGATACGCGAGTGTACAGGAGAAAGCAGTAGAGGTAATCAAGGTTACGAACGATCAGAGCGATATTGTGCACAAATTCTGCGTTACTTAGCGTTATGTGGTAAATAAAGCTTGATATTTTGTGCCCTTCTTAGCTTAGTACCTGTTCTATGACAGATGACGTTTTGCGGTATGCGCCGCACAGGTAGTGGGCGGCCATCTTTGTTTCACTTGGCGTGTTCTATTTAACGAATTTCTCCATTTAACGAAACAAAGAGCCACCATTTACAAATTTGTTACATAGAGTTTCAACTGTATTGCCAGCAGGGCTGTGCGCATAGCAAAATTTGGAATGCGAATAATTTTCAAATAATTTAAACTCACTGCGAATATTTTCCGAATAGTTGAAATTCACTGCGAATCGAATACGAATAGTGAGGCTAGGAATTCGAAGAATTCAGGGTATAGTACGCCGTAAGAATTCTTCTATACCAGCAGTTCTTTATTCATCAAATTGTACAGCTTGCAATAAATGTATTAAAGTAACAGATATCAAGTACACCTTTGTAAATACTAGTGCTAGGCTATGACCTGTAGTGGCTAGAGGTTGCCATGGAGGAACATTAACTGCCTCACATGTTCAGGAAGCAACGAAGCACGACGTGGTGTGGCCACACTTCCTGCTACCCAAAAGGCTCGTTTACTGGAGGCTGATATGGCAGGGATGCCAAGGTACTTTCATGCCAATTTTGCTACAGAAGGAAATCTGTGCTGGCCAACTTCTTCCCACCACTTGCATGGATCAGTGCTCCTGCTTATTGTCCCTTCAGCCATATATGAGGTAACATCTCTTATTGGGTCTAAGTGGTGAAGACGTGCTTGAGTCATGGAATCGAAAGCTGACCACAGAGAATAACCTGCCGCACTAGTTGCTCCCTCTTTCGCAAACTCAGTGTCCACACTCACATCTCCGTGCCGCTGATGCTAACCTCTTCTAGCATTGCTGACTTTACCCACTCCTCTCGAGCACCATCACCACGAAAAATCACAGCCTCGAATCTATGGTCGCAACACATGGCAACAGAGGAAGCATTGTCCATGTTATAGTCTGGAAATCGAATTCAGCTGCGGTCTTTGACGATGCTGTACCGTTGAAAGTCTAAAGCAACCATTCGTGCGATTTTCATAGCTAGAGCTTCTTTCCGTGCACGTGGCAGAACTCCTTTTCTGACGAAATGGTCAAGTTTCCGCTGCCCTTTCTTCGATCCATTCAACCTTCGAAACACCCTGTAGACAGCCACGTGCCACTTCAGGTGGTTGACGAGGTGGTCGTGGTTCCAGTAGGGGTCGTGATGCGTGCAGAACACGTGTTGCATATTGCGGCAGTGACAGACTCTCGCCTAAAGTACTCCCTCACGGCGCTTCTATTCGCTGTATCGTGGGCTTCACTGTCGTCGCCAACTTGTGCTGCGTCCACATCCATCGTTCGCCTGGTTCCACGCGCACGCACTCTCGGGTGGAGCCGAAGAAGAGGAAACTCCCGCGTACATGACTACTCGCTGGCAAGGTGCAAGCACGCAGGTCCGACTTGGTTTGGATTAGCTCAGCTCGGCTCGACCGCTTGAGGCTTGACTCGACACTTTACCCCAATGGCCACGTGTTATGTTTCTTGCACATTTCTCGGATTCTTGATTTTTGCATCGTTTTCTTTTCTTCTTTTTTTGAACGCTGGTATTCGAGAAATATTTGAAAACTTTCAAGTTATGCATTTTATATGCGGATAACAACCGAATAGCACCAACTACTGGGTAATTCGAATATTCGCACAGCCCTGATTGATTGTGTAAAAACTATGCTGTATATCCTGCGAGTGAACACCAGGCTCTGGCCGAAGAATCGACGCACCAGCTAGAAGGTAGATGAATACCAAAAACCATGATAACTTGCTATTTGTGCAACGTGCATGCATAATAAGTGAGCACACTAACTGGAACTGCAAAACGTCAAAAAAGGTATCTCGAAGAGTACTTGTTTCATGGTACGGCATATTAAAAAATGTCAAATGCCCAAGTCTACTGCACTTAAACGAATTTGGGCAACCCAAATACGACAAATTTCTCAATGCGGCAGTTGTGATGCAATTTTTCTGAAATGTCGTTATCTAGCACACTATTGTTTCATATAATGTATAACTCATTATCACTGTTTCTCTACAACTGCAATAAAGCTCTGCCACATGTGTGAATGATTCAATGCAAGCATTATTGCCCTCTCCATAGGGAGCAGGCAACAAGAAGCGCCACGTTGTAGGCGGCGAGTGTCTACGTAATCGTCGTCAGACCCCCTGGTGGCAAGTCCAGCACCTGACAGACGCTTTCTTCCTCTGTTGGTTCAAATCAAAACTCTGCACAGTTGTCAACATTAGTGTACACGTCAAACGTAACCTCGTGCAAAATTCCCATGCCCGTTTGACGAAGGTCTTTTACAAGTGCCGGACCGTCCTCTTCATCGTCATCCTCGCGTTGCCGCTGGTGCTCTCCTTAACAAATCCAGCGTAATGAATGCTGTTAGAAATCGTTGCCACTTTCACAGCTGGAGTACAAGGATTTGAAGAACAGCGAGTAGTGTCACTCTGTGTTTTCCTCCACTTTTGAAATGCACCGTGCCGTATGCGAGAAGTCGGGAGCGGTATAGGACTTTCATGTTCTTGATAATGCCCTGGTCCATCGGTTTTTTTTTTTTTGATTGGGTGTTAGCGCCGCGAAGCAACTGTGGCTATGAGCGACGTACAGATGTGGACAGACGGAGAGAGGATAGCAGGAAGGAGTGGGGGACAGTGGGGTTAGTATGCGTCCTGGGCCGACTTCAGGGGGAACTGTGCCGACATTCGTCTGGAAAGTCTTCGGAAAACCCAGGGAAAACCTCAGACAGCACAGCCGGCGGTAGGATTCGAACCCACTACCTCCCAGTCTTCAGCACGACCTTGGTTACCACCAACGAGCGGACGCCTTAGCCCACTCGGCCATGCCGCTGGTGGTCCATCGGTTACATGACACTAGTTGTATTGGGCGGTAAAAACTCTCAATGGATGTCTTCAAGGTTATGCACTGTTCCGTGCAAACCGCAGTTGTCCACGAACAGCAGTACACGCCTGTTTTCACAAAGGGACCTTCTGACGTACTCCTCGAACAGAGCCTGTGTCATCCACACTTTCTTGTTGGACTCGTACCATAGGTGGGAGCACCTCGATACCTCTGAAACAACAAGCCCCTTTGGTTTTGCCAATGATATGAGCGGGAGCTTCTCGGAGCCAGTCACACTAGTGCCAACGAACACATGTTAGCCATTCTTTACTCTGCTTACCCCCAGCGCATGGCTGTCCACTAAATGTTAGCATGCCATCCGCTAACAGTTTGTAAAAGAGTCCAGTTCCCAGTTAAAAACGTCATTGGGACCACCCGTCTAGGAGCTCAGCCAGTTCCCCCTCCTTGTAGGCAACGATGACCGTCATATTGATATCGCCGCTTTCACCGCACATTTTCTTGAAAGGGAGGCTGTGATGCTTTTTAAACCCTTTACCCATCCATCAGAGAACTTGAAGCCCTCGACGTCTAGTCAAATGGCAAGCCATTCGGTTTTCCACTCCAAGACGTCGCTGGAGATGGGCAATTTCTTGGCAACGGCCTGTAGCCATATTACAAGGGCTTCTTCACACTTTGGATGTCTTCCCTCGTGGTCATTCTTCTGGCCTTTGCAGTTTGATTTTTTAAAGGCCTTGAGTATCTTGTCGTTTTTCTTGAGAAAGCCTGAGAGAGTCTGCTTCGAGATCCTCATCTCTTAGCGATGTGAACCTGCTTACGTCCGCTTCCCACCATGCGGAGAGCTTTTAGTTTTTGCTCTAGAGTCATCGTTGAATACTTCACTCTTAAACGTCTTGCTGGTACAGTGCGTGTCAAGGACGTTGATGCTACAGACGCATCAAGTGGCGAAGTTTGTGCAATATTGTCTGCTGAGCAGTCAGCAGTACATCTTCCACCAAAATCCTCTGCCACAGAAGAGTCATTCTCACTGGACGCCGAGCATGACATTCCACTCTTTCTTTTTGAGATGTTCTTATCAGGGTGTCGAACCGAAACGTTTTTCATTCCGGTTTTCGTTCTGGTTCTATCATAAACGGTCCGGTAACAGTTCTGCCCCGGAGCAAAAAAATAACGGTTCATACCGGTTTTAACCGGTTCCGCTACTGGTGGGCATATTCATTCCCAGAAAAAAAATCAATATTGCTAAATGTAGACCCATCTATTTCGCATACATGGTATTTGATATTAATAGGCACTGTGCAACTGGTAGCTCCTGGTTCCTGTAGGTGACTGTCTGTTCAAATAGGCTTTCTCCTTTCTTGAAGCGCATGATACAGACGGACTTGTTTGTCGTCATGTCATACGTAAAGTACTCTCTTGCTGGATTGGTGCGATCTCGTCCCGTCCGAGTGTCTGTTGCTGCTGCCTAGCCAGCAAGCACCACCGCACGAGTACGACGCAAATCGAGGAACACCTTCACTCTAGTGATGTGTCGTTCGCGAATGAACAGTTCGGAATGAACGAATCCCGTGCACAAACTGAATGAACTCATTCACTATTGTCGATCGTACTCGTTCACCAGTTCACTTAGACGTCCCCGTTTTGTCAGGTTTCGCTGCGTTCGCTTCACAGTTTCTCGTTTCTCCACTTTCCTCCAGTCGATGGTGCGCGTGTCGCCATCTGTGTTCGCCGCTGTAAAGCGCAGTGTTGAACGCATGCGCAGTAGTTAGCCAGGCGAAGCTCAGCGCGCGTGGCCCGAATATCTGATGTGTTGGTTCAAATCGGTGAACATTAGGGACCCGTTCGAAAGATTCGTTCGCGAATCATTGACGCCAGTGGGTCATGTGACCCTGATCATTACTAGTTTTCTATGCGCCGCGTGTACCGTAGCCACTGAGGCGCCAAATTCGAAGTAGGCAGGCACCATGGAACGGTTTAAGATTTCTAAGTACTGATCATTTCTAAATACGTACATGAAAAACATGTCCGCCATCTCACATACTAGCCAGAAAGGGCCTTTTCCGGTATACCTGACAAATAACTTGATTTATCGAGTGCACATCACCACCAGCGATACGTAGCGCGCGCCGATCATAAACAAACAATATAAAAAACACATTTTTGATTATCAATACTTCCACCCATACGACGTCCGCCACAAAGATCGATATCGCCGCGCCGTAGTGAACCAACGCTAAGATTCCAATGGAGACCAGCAAGCAAGAACAACGCAATTGTACGCAGCGAGTCACGGAAAACCGAAGAACCAGTGCGCCGTTTCAGAGCAAACGATTCCGTTGCTCTTCGATTCAGCTCGCGAGTGAACGGTTCTCCTCGTTCTCCTATTCCTTCGATTCAGTTGAGTTCTCTATCGTTCTTCGATCCCCGGCTTTGCGACTCGCCTTCAGTGCTCTCCGATTCATCCCAGATCGTGGGGCTTGGCCAATCACAAACCGGTAAGCTCTCAGTGTGGCCAATTGAGTTCGTGGCCTGTCATATTCAAGCTTCGGAGGAATGCCGACAGATTGCGCCCACACAGGAATAGTTGAGTGTTGATTCATTCGAACGCCCGAAACGGCGGAAACACTACCTCGAGCGGGACGTAAGCTCGATCGTGGGTGGCTTTCGGTTCTTACTCACAGGTCGCAGTGAGTCTCGCTGTTTCCCGTAAACTAAGTTCATTATTTTCGAAAGAAAAGTGCTTCAGCACTTTTCTTTCGAGAAGAATGAATCTACGGGATGATGGACCGGTGAATTCACCGGTCCATCACCAGGTGTTAAATACATGCGATGTCCATAGCGAAGCGATAAAGAATGTTAGAGGGTTGCACTGCTTGAACTAGTTCAGGTCCGGGGGTGCAAGCGAAAATAATGGACCTACTATGAAGGGGACCAAAAAGTAACTATGAAAGTGAATTTGCGTGACCAAAGAAAGCCCTGCCGAGAGGCGGAAGCAAGCGGGAAGCGGACTGAAGAAAATGTAAACTACGAGAGAATTACAGTGCAGCAGAATGGATTGTTTATTTTCTTCATGACAGCGAAAGACGGTCCCATAAACATGCATTCGCTTATCGCAACATATGACCAATATGGCCGGCAGGTGACTCTCAGATTTAGCGCGGTAATGTGTTGTACGAACACATCATGGAACACACTCGCCCACAAAACATAACTCTTACTCAGTTAATGTTTACAACCCTGGACATAAGTAGATGCCGGTTCGCCGTTGAGATTGGTCACATGATGTTATGACGTCCTAGGAAGATGAACGAAAGAACGAATCTTTTGAATGGCTCAGTGAACCAAACTGAACTGTACGAACGAGTTCACCAAAGTGAACTGGATTGCCCATCACTACTTCACTCACAAACGCGCTCGACGGCTCCGTTTTCTTTTCTTCGTGTCTGTCCACAAAAGAGGCGCCACCTCGCCTTGCCCTCGTGGATATATAAATGGATTCAACTTCTCTGCTCTCAGACAAGGGACGCGTTGTGCGACATTACCGATACAGAAGCCGTTACGCAGCCCCCTCGGGTCGTTGTTTAGTTGGGTGTACCCTGTTACCCACTCTTAATAATAAAACTTTTGAAATCCACGCTAAGAAATCCACCTTTCAAATTCCAATCATTTGAAATCCAAGCTGTCAAAATAAATCACAATCGGTCTATGCAATCCAGTGTTAAGCATGGTTTTACGTGAGAAAATCAGTGTTTAAGAAGGTCACACTCCAGAATAACGAGTCGTTATGCAATTCTGTGTCGTATTCAGCATGTATTTCTCAATTATTCATGAATTTAATTAAGTTACAGGCGTAAATAACTATGCGTATGAATACTAGGAAAACAACGCTTCAGCAGTTCGGCCGTTCGGCTACCATTGGGGACGAGGCTATTTGAGAAAATGGAGTAAGGACGGAGCCGTATGGTGTTGCGACGAGACGCTAGATCCTGAGGGTATCATTGCCGCGTCACTCACTCTTCCAGGTGCTTCCGTGCAAAAATGTAGCTCCTACTTCTCATTGGCTGCTGTGTGGGACGCCTTGCATTCTAGTTGCCTCCGCGGGAAAAATGAAGCCATTATTTCAATTTCATCTATTTTTGTTGTACTGTCTATTAATAGGCCGGTTCATTCACACGAATGTTGCACGGATGATCTTGTTCACGTTGTTGAAATACTAGGAACTTTTTGCCTGCTTTGTAGTTCGTTGGGTTTGTGTGTTGAAGGTTGAAGTCGTTGAAACCGGTTGAAGCCGTCATGGCTATAGAAGCCCGCTCATATTCGAAACGTTGAAAGTGTATCTGAAGCATGCGAAGCACTTTGTAATTTGTCAGGGGCACTGTGCATCACCGCTACGTTTCTCATGAGTCATCATGAGGCACCCCACGCCGTGCTATGGATTTGATCAAACTAATCGGATTCAAGTCAACTCTTTATTTTCGAGAGGCAAATGAAGTCATTATGCATCCAGAATTATAGTTTTTTCTGTATTTGTTTATTTCTGCTCTTACGCAACAACGCCTTACGACATTACCGTGGCGGGAATACATACGACTAAAAGTAAGCAATAAGTACAGCCTAGAAAAAGAAAAATTAAAAACCACACATGTATAAGACAACACGTACTCAGGTCCCGAAAAAATAAGATGTACGATGGAGGTTCCTTTGTCATATACTAATTTTATCATTAATAATCTTATCTGAAAATTGCAAACGCAACAGTTGCCTCCTTGTCGACAAACTATCCCAACTCAATCTTGACTTTATCTCGCTTATACTAACACCTATGTAACTCATCTGGCCGCAATATTCTGAACACTCTCCTGTATTAAAAACATTTCGTGCAGATCCCACACTGTACATGCACAATCCAAAGTAGGGCGAACCATATAGTAATGTATGCATCCCTTTTAACTCGAGTACTACCCGTTTAATATTATGGAAAACAAAGTGAAGCATCTTTCTTGCATATTTGCCTTTTTTCATGCCAAATCAAATCCCATTTCGAATCCGGGTTTGTCAAATCCTCTGCAAGATCCAGAAATTTGGGGAATTTGGTAGAAGACATGGCCAGGTGGTCAACTTCAGAGCGTCGTGCTGCTATTCACTGAAAGTATATCGTGTCAGGTTAGCCGGAGATGAATAAAGCACACGGAGTTTCAAATTTACAAGTGTAACCAAACTAAGGCAGACACTTGGGGTAGTTGGCACGTTGTAAAATCAGCAGAAAGAAAGAGAGCGGTTGAATAAAAGGACAAATATATATGTACAACAATTATTTCTTATGTAATGTCATTATCTGATTCTTCCCGCAATTACAGTTTTCTGGCATCTTCCACCAAACTGTACAATTTCCTAGCTCTTTTTCTTTCTTTTTTTGCTTTTCGTTTTTCTTTTTTTTTTGCTAATGTACAGGCACGCAACGCTTTGGAACCGGTCCTGCAGTAACAAGTTAAAGGTATGAAGAAAATATGAGGAATACTTGAAATTTCGAAGAATACAAGTTGACGCCTATTCGTGTGGAAACAGTCCGGGTGCAGTATGTCACGAGGAGCTTTTACAATTTCGCTGCAATACCACACTACTATATTGAAAACAATGATCATGTATTAACAAATTAATATAGTGCAAGAGAACTGATGTACTCTATCACATTTTTTTTTAGTTCGTATTTGAGTCTTGTATCGTCCTCATCGTCTTCTGTGTTCTTCATACTCAAGGGAATGTTACATCTTTCAATAGCCTTGTGTCCAGCTAGACAAAAAGTACAAGTGAAAATTGCCGAAAATCGTCCGGAGATCGGTATTTGGTTGGCACAAGTAGCTGCAACTTGGGCTGACGTCATCATAATGTCACCTGCGAAGGCAGTTCGTAAACTGCGTTGGGCTCAAAGCAGTGGCCTAGCCCAAAAATGTTTCTGGAGGAGTTCTATGGGGACTTTACATGGGTGAGGAGGATTTCATTATCATCTCCTCTTCCAAATGCACTAACAAAACTTACAATTTGGGGTGGGGCGCACTCTCCTGAGTGTACAAATGGCTCGCGGGACTTCTTTTTCGTCATTTTCACGTGCGACAGGCCTCCGCGTTCACCATGTGGTGGTTCAAAGTTTGTGCCAAACAGAAGACACGTGCTGGACAAGATGGCCGACAACGAGGTGAGCGCGCACATCGAGCGGCGAATTGTCATGAAGTTTCTCGTGAATGAAGGCGTAAAGTCATCTGAAATTCAGAGAAGACTTCAGGTTCAGTATGGCCACGATACACTGAGCCGCTGCAAAGCGTTTGAGTGGTGCAAACGGTTCCCAGACGGCCGTACATCAGTGCAGGACGATCCCGGCCGGGACGGCTCAGAGCCCAGTGTCAGAGTTCCTGAAAACATCTAACTTGTGGAGCGCCTAATCCTCAAGGACCGACGGATAACATGTCTCAAACTGGCTCGAAAGATGGACCTTTCTGTGGGAAAGTTTAACTCTATCATTCATGAACACCTGCAGTTTGGGAAAGTTAGTGCCCGTTGAGTCCTGAGACAGCTCTCCGTGTTTGACCTGCAGAGAAGACTGGATATCTCCCAAGAGCTAAGGTACTGTTTCGACACTGAAGGACAGCCGTTCCTTCATCGGATCATAACGTGCGATGAAACGTGGGTGCACCATTTCATTGCTGAGTCTAAACGCATCAAAACAGTGGAAGCATCCGGGCTCGCCAGCTCTTAAAAAGTTCCGAAGCACCCCGTCTGCGAGTAAGGTCATGGCCACGGTTTTTCTGGGACAACGCTGGCGCTGTTCATGTTGATTTTCTGCCCAGTGCTAACACCATCAATAGTTTATACTACTGCCAGGTTCTCAGGGATGTGCATAAGGCGCTGAAGCAAAACGGCCGGGCCTCACCACTAAAGGAGTCCTCCTCCTACAGGACAATGCACGCAAGCATACCGCACATCGCACGACACGCACCTTACAGGAGCTTGGCTTGGAGTTGCTGCCACATCCCCCTTACAGTCCAGACCTCGCCCCCAGCGATTTCGGTCTTTTCGGGCCACTGAAGGCATTCCCTAGGGCCGCCACTTCAGCTGCGATGACGAGGTCAAGAATGCGCTCCGATCCTGGCTGCTACGCGCCGGTAAGGATTTCTACGCTGCTGGCATCCAAGCCCTCGTGAAACGCTGGGACAAGTGCATTAGTGCAGCTGGAGATTACGTCGAAAAATAAAACAAATTTCTCGCTTGTAAGCTCATTTTACTTTTGCGAAAAATGAAAAGTCCCGGTTTGACTTGAACACCCCTCGTACTTAAACGAGTAGGAATTTCCATTTCCTACTCGTTTGTAATGTGTATAACCTTTGACAATAACAGCTGTCGAGCAGGTTGGTACGTATACATATCTATTCCAGTAGCGGCAAAACGTTGGTAAGACAGGCCACACACGACCAGCAGCAGCACTTTCAACCTTTGGATTTTATTTTTGCAATATACACACCTGCCAGATACAGTTGTAAGGCACGCTGGTGCTATAGAATAGAACATCGCGTAGAGGGGTGCAGAAGCTGCATGGGATACCTCATAACCATGGTTGGTTGAGAATCTTATTAGATTTGGACCATACTTGGCCCATCATTGCTGGTGCCTCATGGGACGCTACCTAGCCAACTAATGCCCGACTAGAAACCAAGCTTGGTTCTACAATGGCCCCAACGGCAATGCATGCTGGTCCCCGTGTTTGTTAGGACGGTCTGTCACGTACTGGCCTAAAGTTGGCGGTATTCAGTTGGCCCGAGTAATGCCGATGTCAATCAAAGCTTGGCCGAACCCTCTTTTTCGCAAGCTCGGCCCAACTAGGCCGAACAATGTTTAGGTGTACTCTGGAACGCACAGGTGACTTCACCCTACCTGGTTCTTCAGCAATCAAAGTACGACTTGTGAAAGCTTCTTGTATTTGCGCGATAACCCTGTGTGCATGCGGTGTTACATTGAAAAATGAAGTATCATGCTCACGGACAATTTCTGCTAAGTCACAGACCCAAAAACACAAACATATATGTTACACATTTTCCATTGCATTAGTCGAGGTAACCCGGCTGCAATTACTTTACCAAATACTCACTTGAAGTTTTCTCGGTTTGGGATTTTGCGACTTATCCCCTTCTTGCATACAGGGATTCAATTGTCAACTGAAAGGAAACTATATACATGCCATCAGCACAAAGCTTGCCTGTCTGTATTTAAAAGAAAAAAAAATGAAACAAAAGAAACACGGGGCACCAAATTTATGAACCAGAGCGGGACGAAGAATCTGTTAACAGTACGCAGAACAATGTGCTTCCCATGGAGAAAAACGACATTCCTACAATCTTGAACATAATGTCGTAGGTGACCAGCATAATATGACTTATTAGCTTAGTGCTCACGCTTCTTTTATCACTGCCAACACAGTCGTGTTAGTTAGGACGAACGTGTCTTTCGAGTGGAAGTCACAGTTCATTCCGCATCGTATAACAAAATTTAAGCAATCATTTGTATACGTGTGTAGAAAAGGGGCAGGATCTGACTGCCCATCCTATTGACGCACATACATTTCTCGCTTCGTACCTCCTGTAACAGGTCAATAAATTGCAATACGGTCCAAAATTTTCTATGGCAGGCACATGCTGGTATCTGGATGCCATCGCAACAAAAAATATACGAAAGGGGATTGCATTACATGCATGGATTGCTTATTGCATACAGAGGTTCAATTACTTTGTACAGATCCATAACTTAAAAACCCGAGATTGGCGGACAAAAGAAGACAAACACAGCCAAGCTTGTCTGTGTTTGTCGTTTTTTGTCCCTCAGCCTCGGGTTTTTAAGTTATGGATCTATACCACCAGCTCGCTTGCTAGCTCTCCATCCTCTCGGTACTGTGTATATATTTTTGTCATTTTCTTTGGGAACTGTGTTGCGCGATTTGCCCTAAACATACCCGATCATCGTGTTCATTTTGTGACCTTAGTATCAATAAAGTATCCTTGATCGAAGACAATTCGCCTTCTCTTATGTTTTTGTCATTTTTATCTGCCTCTCTTCCTTTCTACTTAATCTGCATATCAATATACTTTGGTTATGGACACTTCACTTTTTATAACCAGTTGGAAGGAGAAGTGGCCACGAGATGAGGGTATTTCGAGGCTGTCGAGATCCAGGTTCCAAGAGCAGTGGCAATCACAAGGCCGAAAATCATGAGACCAAACTATCAGAAAGCTGGAAAGTCGGAAGACAGAACTATCGAAAAAGCGAACAAAGAGGAGCCCTAAGATATGTACTACATACTACATACTATATATACTACAAAAAGTATACTTTCACTAAGTCGATGTTATATGTGAATTGCTGTAGCAAATGAATCATAAAAAAAAAAGAAGGAACAGAAATCACGGGACCCGCGGTGTTGGATATACGTATATAAACTCAATGAACTGCAAACAAAATTTTGAACATCTCTCAAAGAAATTCTAGAAAAATATTGGGGGCGACACATGATTCACATTTACGACCTGCACTTTTCCTACGGTGGTGGATCCTCGGAAAAACCCGTTCATGTCTTTGGAAGACCTGCTTTGTACATGAGCTATGGTGCTTTTACGCACATATAGGACAGCGTTACGTTTCTGATCCTTGTTGTTTAGTTTCGAAAACGATTGCCCTATCTACAGGGATCTCAAACACGCGGCCTCTTGGCCAAAGAGAACGAAGCTACCCTCTCGAAAAAGACGAATTAGGAGAACGTACTGCTGCTGCGCTGTCCATGTTAGGTAGAATACACTGCATGCGAGCAGTTCTTGTGGCTCTTGAACCTCACAAAATTACGGACACGGTAACCTGGTATTCGCGTGCGGTATGGTACACTAGCACACCGTAGCTAATGCGAGGATTGAGTCGATCTTCTCTTCATTCTAATTCTTACGCTAAATCAAATAGTGACACAATAGTGACCCGGTTTTTGAAAGAACTCAGCCAAAAAGAAAAGCAAACTGTCAGTTCGAAAGAGAGGTAGTCGAAGTGGCTGAAGTTAGAAGTGGCTCTTTCAGTTGTATTACTGAAGCTTCTATTTGTCTGATGTATAAGGAACTTGAATTTTTATTCAAATCATAGGATTTTTTTTTCACTTGTGTCACCCCTTATCACTACGGTGGTTTAGTTTGCACATGCCTAAAACTGTCATTTGATGGTCTTGTCTGACATACTTGTACAGACTTCTTGACTACGGAGCTATGGCAGACAAGGACAGCAGGAAAAGATCACCACTAGGTGTAAAGTTCCTTTTTAATCAGGTCGTCTCAAAACCCCCAATCCCTACGTTCAACCTTCCTTTTCTTTTTTTCCAGAAACAAACCAGTTGATTGTGGAGTGGTGTGTTGTCCTGCCACAGCTCCGTAGTCTAAGATGTCATACCAACTAGCCCACTCTACATTGTTAATCAGTTTTATACTTGTAAAGCGCTGGACAAAAGTTTATGGAATATGCTCTGGCGCACTCCTCCCTCCGAGTGACAAGCTGGCAGCGAATGGTATCGTACGCACTTGCATACAGGTGACTGGGCTACCTATACGCACATGTCTAAGTCTGTACGGTCCCATTCGCTGCCACTCTGAGGAAGGGATGTGCTGGAGCGTGTTCTCTAACGTTTGTCTAGCACTGTACTCGTTGTTTTGACATGGTGGGATAGCAATGCACCTGCGCACATGACTGCGTCGGGTTTCCTGTCATTATAGTTTAGTTGTAAGCAGCTCTGGCTCTCCGTTGTCCCGTCTGTATGCTCTTATTCCCTTTTGCAGTTATGTACCAACTGGCCCAAATTTCTGCACTTCTCATTAAAAACAACATAACAAACCCGAAGCCATAACCCACTGTGAATATGCCAGCTAGCTCTTTCTCTTTGGGCTCTCTCTGTGAGCTAAGGCAACAATACAGTAAGTAAATGGATAATTTGGAGTGCTCCTGAACATTCTCCTAAACCTTTGTGAAGGTCGAATAGTTTTTCATACTTTCAGCACTCTATTTGAAAGGCCGCACATTTATTGGCGTTAGCCTAGTAAGCCCATTATTTTTTTGTGTTTTTCAGTAATAAATTGTGCACATTATCCGGCTCCACACACACACATATACATTGGATGGTGATGGGGTGGGCGATTCACCGCCGCTGAGGCGGTACACTGCCCTATTTCGCGTTGGGGGAGGATGAAGAGATGATGATGGGGCTTTCACAGAGCCGTCGCCAGACCGGTGGAGCACAAGTACTCCGCCAGAAGACGAAGGCCCTGCGTCTGGTGGGCAGCGTTCGACCACGGACCGAGGATCTTCGCTAGGTTGAACGGCCGCTTGTCAATGCGTTGCATAGAGAGTTCCATTAGGGCACGCTCGTGGTGGTATTGCCCACAAGCCAGGATAACGTGGCTGAGGTCGCCGTGCACTCAACAAGTGGGGCAGAGGGAAGACGAGGTGGAGCCGAGACGGTGTTGAAAGGCAGGTGTAAAGGCATGGTTGAGCCTCATGCGGTGGAAGAGAGCAGTTAAGGGGCGCGGTAGTCGCGGAGGAAGGACGAGAGAAAGCGTGGGGTCTACATCAGAGAGAAGGGAGTGAGCTATGTCGTGTTCCCACTGAGCTTGCATCTTGGGACCGGTGAGTGTCGAGAGGAGGTGTCTTCGGTCGCCCGACGACATCATTATCGGGGAAAAAGCTGCGTGCTGATGGGCGTTCAATGCGGCTCTGTCTGCTTCTTCATTGCCGCTGATACCGACATGTCCGGGGATCCACTGCAATACTACAGTGTGCCCTACAATGGTCGCCTTCTTATAAGCTTGCAGGATGTCACAGACAACAGGACCGAGGAGTCCACGTATCCCCAAGTTGGCCACACACTGGAGCGCGGGTCTTGAGTCTGTAAAGGTGACCCAGGACTGAGCTGGACTGGCTGATATTTTTTTGCATAGCAAATAGAATGGCGTAAAGCTCGGCACATGTAGACGAAGTTCTGTGAGAAAGACGGTGACCACAGGAGACTGACTGAGATGGAATAAAAATGCCGAGGACTATCCACCCCGAGTAGATGACCCATCAGTGAAAACTGACGTTGACGCCGTGTAGTTGTCGTTCTTCATGCCCTGGGTAAGCTGCTTGGCGACACACGGGGCTGTATCCCTTTTCCTTCAATGCAGGCCAGGAACAGTTAGGCAGGTGACTGGGCTTGACAGAGACCATGGAGGGGCACTGGGAGCCACTGTCTTCACTACGAAACGCGGGACGCTAGACTTCAGCTGAGTCATCACCGAGCGGACGCTGCAGTGCATGCGCCTCAAGATCTTCGATACGAGCGGGTGCCGCCGATGATGGGATAAAAGGCGGAGAAAAAATCGGCAGGTCTCACCGTAGCCAAGAACCTCCAGCGGGATGTCCCTTGCTTCAGCAATAACTGCTCGGGTCTCTGCTGCTCGGGGGACGCCGAGGCACAAATGGAGGCTTCGCGCCAGGAGGCACTGCAGCTTATGATCTGAAGATGTCGGCAGGCCATTAAGTGCCGGCAAACTATACGCGGGGGACCCTCGAGACAAAGCCCTGTGGACGGCGAACAGAGAGCCCGTGTCACTGCCCCATCTCATGCCTGCCGGTAAATGGTTGACTTAAATTCCTCTAATGTCACATACAGCTCCTCCGCTTCCGGGTTATGTTACCTTCATCTGCGATGTTTTCTTGCACGCAATATTCTAACGCGCGCGGCATTGACCGACCGATCATCATCGAGGAGTCAACCCATCCATCGCAAATACGTAAGACACGCCCCTTGAAATGGCAGTTGCTATTGGCAGCAGTGACTTGACATGAAGGCGTCGACACGGTAGCACACGCAGGATCATGAAATCGAAACCTGCAGAGATTCCTCATGAGATGCCATGTCATCATCATAATAATGTAGTTGTTGTTGTTGTTCTGGCGCTGCCAGTGGGTACATGAGCTCTCTTCTCCGAATCAACCAGTGCAATTCCCTGAGAAACTCACATAAACCCTTACTCACGGAAGCTTTCCACTTGCACTGCCTGGTTACCCCTAGCCTTCTCGTTCATCAGGAACCCTTCCGTCACCGCAGTTGTACCTTTCTTAGTAATCTCGAATACTGCCTTGACATAATCTTGGTAGATATGAGCAATAGCTAAGCTAAGCCCGTTATGCGACAAGAACGTCATTAGACCCTGTATCCTGTACGGCCGCCTACACATCATCCTTGCAGTTTGAAACCTACAGCAAGGTACATACTAGTGGCCGGACGACAATAATGCACTTCCTTCCTCGTCAGCATGACTGCTACAAAAAGAAACAGAGAAAGCACAAACGAAGAGAGCCACATTTTAAGCCAACTTTTAGGCAAGGACTGGCCACAGCAACTGCAAGTAATTTACTATCTGTATAAGGACATTTGTACGGTAATACAAGAAGAGTCCTCTACTTCGCTCATGCGTATGCTTGTTCCCGAGCTAATGTATCTCAAACACCGAGTTCTTTATCGGTTTCTGACTAGCTCAGCCAGTGCAATTAGATGGAAAGTTGGAGGTTGCTCTGGCGGAGGTGAATATCCCATTTGCAATTAATAATGTCACAGATATATTTTTGCTATATCGGAGGTGTAACCAGAACAGAGCAAGTTAAGTTTGATGAATATAGCAGGAGCAGGCAAGCTATGGTGTTGAACTGATATGAACATTGCCTTGAGTTTGAGGGGAAAACACAGGACGAACACAGGACGAGATGAACAGATAGACTAACGAACCAGCAATGAAGCTTTAATCATAGAAATCATAAGGAGAGGCTAGAAGCAAAGGTGGCGCTGGCTCTGCGTCAAAACGAGGGATGCGCCATATTGTGGCGGCCAGTGTTGCATTTTGCCAGTGCTGTCTGCGCGCTGTCCTTGGCAGCTCGGTTTCAATGGTGAATATTGTTACTGTAATCAATTTACGAGGAAATAAATGTGCAGTAAGCACAAAATAAACATGAAGTAAGTAATACCGCGCCCTTCCCGTGCTGTAATCACCTGTTCTAGAAAGAAAAGGCGGCCTTGAGTGCAAGGGGAAGCTAGCAAAGTTTCGGTTCCGGAATTGCCGACAGCCGGCCGCGGTTATCGGCTAAAGTTAATTACGCGGAGTGCGACTTTGACGCTCGCTGCATCACAAGAAACAATGCTGCTGAAACAACTGAGCAGACATCCTTGACTAGAACGTTAGAACATGTGGAATTAGGGGAAACTCCGACGGAGTAATAAAGCGATTGAAAGACTGGTTTGACCCTGGGGATGGTAATTCTGGCGGTCCCTCCTTTGTGGGACTGCCGCCAGAGCCGAAAAACATTTCTCTCTCTCCGAAGAGCCTCGTGAGCGCACAAACAAACATACCGCCTCAGGTGCATTCTGTCGTCGCTAAAGACATGGGGCCCTGACACCATAGGAATCATAAGGATGATTCCTTATGATTTGTATGCCCGTCACTCTTACGTTAAACTTTTGGGTGCGACGACTTGTTTTTCTTCTTTTTACACAATTAATACACATTGAAAACACAACATATGAAAAGGGTCTTGTGTCTAACCGAGTGTCCTTATTCTTGTCGCTAAAAATGGAGTTGTACCAACCGGCCCTACTTTTTCTGTTGATGTGGATTACAGTTTTGAAGCCAGTGCAAGGAAGCTTCCCAGGCCGCAGGATCGTGGTGAATATTATTCTTCAATGTACACCGGCAATACCCACTATTCCCACTGTTTTGTTATGTCAGCATTTCTTCATTTGTAATAAGGTGTTTGGTGTTGGCTGGTGGACTTGCGAATCTTGCTGCACTTTGTCTGGAGTTTTGCTTCCCGAATTGTGCTTGTGCGCGCTTTCAAGGTGTAACACAAGACATTCTGCCATATCTGGAGTATCTTTCCACAAGTGAGTGTCACTATTCACTAACATTCCATAACACCTTTATTCGAGACATAGGAATAATCAAATCATTATTTCTATTCATAGGCGATGGGAATTGTTCAGGTGCCATAGGTCGTATTACAACTTTCCCCACCATGACCCCATACTTTTGAGTCAGTGGTCTCAAAGTGTATCTTAGCAGTCTTTTCAGTCTTCTCGGGCTCAAAGGATATGTTCCAAACACTTCGAGCCCTCAAGCTTTTACTTTAGCCACAACAAGAAATTGCTGAAGCCAGGTGCTATCCCGACTATTTTGTCCTGGAAACAGGACAGCAGCACGGTAGTATATTAATTTTATTTTGTGATGCAGAGAGTTCAATACATACTTTCAGGATATTAGCAGCGTTAGCAACTGGTCGGGGGTCCATGATGTTCATTCTACACTTGTCCATGAAATATGCAGGAATGACACTCGAACAAGATGTGGTACATTACAATTTATTTCTTATGCAAAAAGTAGTATGGCCTTTGAATAACAGGACAGCCTGTTATGAAAGCTTGACAGCCTGAAATGAATGTCAAGAAAATAATTACTTACATTTGTTTTCTTACTTACTTACATAATTACATCTTGTCACCTCTGGCAGGAGTAGGCAGTAATAATCAAGATTTTTATAATAGTACAAGTAAGTAACAGTTCCAGAAAAGTACTAATGTCAGAGATATGCAATAGCTATGACTGAGGTGTAACTAACGTGCAAATTCAAAATCACTACGTCAATTTCAAGCATTATACAGTGAATGCTCTTTCAGTCAAACGTCTCATTAGCTGAAACTTATGGTCAACTCAAACACACCATGGTGTACAGGGATATTCACTCTGTTGTAGAGTGCAGTCCACTAGTCGAATTACTGCTTTGCTCAAACAAGAAGTGCTGGATACTGGCTGTTGCAGTTACTAAATGTTTACTGTAGCACACAGTAAAGTGCACCTAAGAAATAGGTATTACAATGAATAAGCAAATACTGAAAACTGTTTAGTTGTACTGTGGTACAAAGCTTTACTATTAATGCTTGGCTCCACACTCTGGCGATACCTTCTTCGGAAGGTGATGAAGCGCTTTCACCTGTTTGCGAGGCACGGTGCCACATTCATGTCATTCCAGAGCAGATGACTGCAGTGTCTACAACCTGTGAAATTAGGATTTAAAAGATTGTGAAAATGAGAGCGCGCAAGCAACAGATTTGAAAACACAGTCTCTACATGTATCTACGTGCGGTGAAATTCCTTCAAGTAAAAATGAATTGAGCAGAAGTCTGTTTTAGTTAATCACATTGTCATGAACAATATAGCATAACTCTACCATAAAGTCCACTACATAGACCAAGAACATCTATTAGACCACTACAGCTCTGAGCCCGAACATATCATCTCACTGGTGAAAGTGATCATGAAGCGGTTCCTGCTGTTGAGGCTGAACGAACTGTCCCGCAAGATAACAGAGAAATCACAGAAGGCCTACATCATGAGCAAGCTGACAAAACAAGTGCTCTTCATGAACCAGTGAGGCGGAGGTCACGACAAGACCAATGAACGAGTTCAACCAGTCATGTTCGTTACATGTGCAAATTCTCCGTTAATATTTAGGCGCCAAGCGTCCTACGTTTAGTCAAAATTTATGCTACAATTATGACAGCATCTGTCACCTTTAAGGCCTCCCATTTTCCTCTGTCTGTGTGTCTGCTTAGTGAAGAACGCCGAGCTCAATGGAGGTAACACATATCAACCCAGATCACCGTTCATGCATTTTTCAATATGACAGAGTAGCTTACAATATCTAAACTTCTTGCACAGACCAAGTTATATCGGTAACACGCACTGAAAATTTGAGTATTGACGTTCCATCCCCGTAAGAAATTACGCAGCGTACACGTTTACAGAAATTATTTGTCATACTAGCACAACCTGCGGTTGAAACAGGTATACGAGACCTGACATAAAACCCTAGCATGACGTTGCAGCGTACAATATTTGGAGAGGCACATTCGGGAGGCAGAAAAACGAATACATACCTGCACCAGCTGCCATTTTTGTTTTTGTTTTTTGTGGATTGACTTGGTTATCTGGCGCTCATGCACTTCCGGTCGGCTTCGGCTACTACAATATGGCGAAGCCCGTGCTTTGCCGTTAAGGAGGAAAGTCCCTCCGTTCAACTCCTTTGCTCTCTCCCATTTTCCTCCTCAGGACTTTGCTTCTAGTCTCTCCTTATGATTTTATGGCCTTAATACACAAAGGGCAAGGGAGACAGGGTGAAAAAAAAGTGTACACTCCGGCGTCTCAGCGTAGGTGAATATGAGGCGCGTATTACGAACCTCTTAACGGTCGGTGGTAGCATCGATAACTGCACAAGGGAACGTGTGTGCTTGCAAAGAATGGAAAGGTATTCCAAAGCAGTACAATTGCAAAAAGGACGATAAAAAGTAAAAATATTGGTAACAGTAAAAGTAAAATATATAAAAATATAAACATACATGTAAAACTCAGGAGTGAATAAGGTACGGAATAAAATATGTTTGAGTCTTTCCCATGGAATTAGTCAATATTAAAGAAGTTATCTGGGACTAACGGGGCTAAGGAGAGTGACCAAGCCTTCTGGAAGGACAATGCTATGTCAGCGCACATATCCTTTTGTAGTTGCTATTAGGGAGGATTCTAGTAGAGTGCGGACAGTTTCTCATTGCAGGAGATTAAACAGTTGGTTCCGGGAAGGTCTGTCGAACAACCGGAACAGCGCTCCAGATGTTTAAAGAGTTCAGAATCACTTGATTTGTTTGACATTATTAGCATGTTCCCGAAGTCTATCGTTTAGGCAGCGGCCACTCTGGCCAATGTAGGAACCCTCAGACCGAAGGGGTATACGGTACACGCACGACCTTTTGCAGACTACGAACTTTTTTTGTGTTGGATGTGGTGCATCGCTGGCTTTACCAGGTTTCATGAAGGGTGTGAGGGTGGACAGCTTGTTGTGAACAGAGTAGGCTACTCTGATTCCTTGCGATGTTGCAAATATTCCTAAGGCATGTGAAATACCGTGGTAAAACGGTAGGACCACGTGGCGGTTCAGTGGGCGTTCAGGGTTTTGGGGTTTGGGGGGATTCCGAGATTTTGCAGGTGTATAGATATTGCATTCGACTGGGAGCTAGCTTCTTTGAGGCGGCTGATTTGTTGGGACACAGCGGTAGGGACTATAGACACAGGATTTTTTTAACAGCCGAACCCAAAACGGAATTGATTATACCTGACTTTACAGCTTTGGGATGACAACTCCACCTTGACAGCAGCGGTTTCGGGTCAGTACGGCCATACTCCCAACACAAAGTTGGACTAAGGATGAAGGTTACGTCTAGGAAACGTATACGGTCGTTTGAGGGGACTTCTGAAGTAAAGACCAATTCAAGACAAGTCTTTTGAGCACAGGCCACGAGTTCAGTTATGGAGTCTGAATGAGAGGCTAAAATAATTATATCATCCTACGTATCGTTGGACAAGAGTTGTGCCACGACATGATTTGGGAGAGGAGGACAGTGATCGATCGAGTGCGGAGAGGTAAATCTCGCTAAGCTGGGGTGCGACAGAAGAACCAATGCAAATTCCCTTTGATTGTGTGAAAAGACTACCGTTGAAGCTGACAACTGTAGACGGAAGGTAAAGATTCACAAGTTCGAGAAAAGAGGAAAGTGGGATTCCTGCATTTGTTTGAAAACAAGCTAAATTCTTCTCAATGATATCCCTCAATCTGGAAAAATCTGGAAAATATGATTGCCGTGTCGAGGGAGAAATAGAGGTCCTTGATATCAGGTGACATACAGTGGAAAGTTTGTGTGTGATAAGGCACAATGTCATCAAGGAGATCCTCAGAATTTCGAATACTGATAGAGTCTGGCAGAAAAATGCGCCTCAAAGAACTTTCAGTATAGTCGCGGACAACTTTCTGCCAAGTGCCGTTCTCATTTACAATGACTCGAAGGGGTTGGGAAGGTTTATGATCCTTAACTACAAATTTTACGGAAAAGGTATCAGCAGAGGGACTGGAAATCTTTGTAATTGTTGAGGGTTTGAAGCACAGGGATCGAAAAAGATTTAAAGCTTTCCTTAGAGCAATCTAAGCAAGTTTGAGGTTGCCCTCAAAAGGCTTTAGGACCGAAGAGATAGCGGCAAGAGTTTTCTCATTAAACCTTGACTGAGGTAAGATGAAGAACTTGGAGGATTTGTCGGTTTCGAGAAGGACAGCGGAGTTTTTTGCTAAATCCCGTTTGATGTTCAGTTGCCAGGCGGTAGGTTTTAGGAGAGGCAACGAGGGAATGTTGAGGTCAGAGTGTACCTTTTGCAAAGATTGTTGTGTCAGGGAGACTCGGGTGTCACTGTTAGACGGGGCTGAAGAGACAATCTTATAGATGGAGGACGCTAAAGCAACACGTGTGGGGCGAACACTATATGAGCAAATTCCGGCCCACGGTTCAAGATGATCTTTTCAGTGCTAGGTTGAAGGGAAACACCATGAAGGTTCAAAAGCAAGGGTGTCATTTTTTAGGTGGCTCCCTGACAGGGTGCACGAACCTTTAGAGAGGAGCGGTAAGACGTCCGTAAGACATACCAATGATGGTGTGGAAGTCTGAGGAAACGGGTCCACAATAGACTCCGACAGACAGGGAAAAACAGTCTTTACTGCGTGATGCCACTTCGACACTGCGCGAAAGGAACTGCCAGCTCGAGAGGGAAGAAGCAGTCCTCGAGGATCGTGACAATCGTTAGACGGCGGTGGCGCTACACGCTCCCCCCTCTAGAAGCTCGGAGAGCGCACACAAAAAGAGTCTAAGGCCGAAGGCAGGTAGGCGGTTTCGAGTCCCAGTGCACCCGGCGAGACGGGGAGGAAACCGGGGTCACGGGGGAGGGGACCGAAGAGACGGGGGCTGGAAACGCTGAGCCAGACGGAATGACCTCGGAGCGCCCATTGATGAGGAGTGTGAAGGATTTCGGACGGCGACTTTGGACGAGGTAGGGACCGTCGTATGGGTTCTGCAGGGGCTGCCGATGGCCGTCGTGGCGTACGAAGACATGTGTCGTGGTTGCCAGATCGGGGTGCACAAAGACGCGACGATCGGATGAGGGTCGGTAAAACGGCGCCCGCAAGGTGGCACAGAATGAGGAGAGTCGGGTGGCAAAATCTTGCGGGTCGGGCAGGGGCTGAGTTGCGCCGGGAGCGAAGAATTCACCGGGGAGGCGAAGGGGGCTGCCGTACAGCAAATCTGCTGCGGAAACACCGCAGTCTTTGATGGCGCTGCGGATACCAAGCAGAACCAGGGGCAAGTGCTCAGACCAACGTTCCGGAAACTCTGAGGTCTTCAGGGCTGCCTTGAGCTGTCTATGGAGCCTCTCTACGAGCCCGTTAGAGCAGGGATGATATGCAGTGGTGAGACGGTGCTGGGCTCCCAGGAATCTGCATACCACGGCGAAAAGGCGGGAAGTAAATTGGCGACCGCGGTCAGTGGTGATAGTGGCTGGCGCCCCGAACCGGGATACCCATGTGGTGAGAAATGCACCACAGACAGTAGGGGCGATAATGTCGGGAATGGGGTGCTTCTGGCCATCGGGAAAACCGGTCAACACATGTTAGAAGGTAGGTGTTACCCGAAGAAGGTGGAAGGGGCCCGACGAGGTCAATGTGTATGTGCCGGAAACGGGCTTCGGGTACGGGGAAGGCAGCGGAGGGCGTCGACGTGTGACGGTGCACTTTGGCTCGTTGGCATGCCAGACACGTGCGGGTCCAGTGACGTACGTCCTTCTGCATGGCTTCTCTGCATGACGTCGGTCCTGCTGCATGGGAAGAAATGTGGAAGTCTAAGGAAACGGGTCCACACTAGACTCCGACAGACAGGGAAAAACAGTCTTTACTGCGTGATGCCACTTCGACACTGCGCGAAAGGAACTGCCAGCTCGAGAGGGAAGAAGCAGTCCTCGAGGATCGTGACAATGGTTAGACGGGGGTGGCGCTACAATGGCGAAAGTGTTTGGTGACATATGAGTTCCAAGTTTTAAATGCCGAGGAGCGCATGAAGTCATTCCCGTAGGATAAGGTCCACATCCTTGTGATCAGCCGGTGAATTTCAGCACGTTGGACACTACGAACGTTCCTTGTTGCCGTTAACAGTTTCCTTTTCGACGACCATTGTAAGTTGCAAGAAAATACTTGACCGAAGAAGGACGGATCTGCTGTCTTTTTCCTGAGAGGAAGGCTGTATAGGCACAGGTTGACATCTAGCTGGGCCAGGGTGATGCCGAGACGACACAGTGCAAACAAGGCTTGATCTTGAAGAGAACATTGCTTGCGTTGGTCTTTTCAAATCTCGGGTAACATTAGCTGAGAAGAACTGTAATAGCATGTCTAGCCAGGAAATCCCATTCTGGGCATGTAGGAAGGGAGTTGCCTCAGGACAGAAGCCGTCGATATTTCGAACAGAGACTGTTCTTCTTCTGGGCACTGTCCTCATCATTGGCATGGTATTTAAAGGGTTAGGTGTGACGTGTTTAAAGGTTCATGCGAATTGTGGGTTAACAGCCCGAAGGGAAGAAAGGGTCCGTAGGGTCCGTACACGCCCGTACGGACCCTTTCTTCCCTTCGGGCTGTTAACCCACAATTCGCATGAACCTTTAAACACGTCACACCTAACCCTTTAAATACCATGCCAATGATGAGGACGGTGCCCAGAAGAAGAACAGTCTCTGTTCGAAATATCGGCGGCTTCTGTCCTGAGGCAACTCCCTTCCTACATCTCTACCGGTTCGCTGGATTTCTACCCAACTACATTCTGGGCAAGGACGTTCAAGCTGTACACTATAGAGATGCCAGAAGCAGGGGATATTTGCATGTTTCTTCATCCGTGAGATATATCTTAAAAAAACTTCAACACCTCCACATAATCTATGATTGTCCCGCCTGGGATCAATCGCACGATGACGTCTATACTACACCACTTCGTCCCGCCCACTGATCTTGTGCTCGTCTTTGGTGATTTGCGCTCATTCGTCTATATATACTAGACCACTTCAAAGAATCATACATCTGCCCAACTGGAACAATTTCGGATGCGTTTGCGTTCGGCGCTAAGGATCGCTCCTCTCCCAGCAAAGGAAAAGGCGCTTTTTGTCTCCAGGCTCGACTTAAGTACTACTGTCGACGAAGTCTCCAACTCAGTGAGTGATGTTCTGCAGAGTTCGCCATTCCGTTGCATTAGGCCGCAAACTCGTCGTGATTCATACTGTTCATTTTGCATAGTAACAGACAGTGCTAAGTTCCACCTCATTAACAATCAGGAAGTGTGGCCGGAAGGATGTTTGTTCCGCCCATTTCGCGGTAAAATTCCTGACACCGAAAATCTAGTCACTGTCGCTGCTGACAATCGTAGTGAGCAAAACGCATGACAGGAGACACAACTTTTTCTGTGTTTTACCAAAACGTGCGTGGTCTCCGCACAAAATCAACTGAATTTTTAGCAAACGTCTCGTTAAACAATTACGATGTAATTTGTCTTACGGAGACTTGGCTGAATCCGGATTTTAAGTCTAGAGAATATTTCCCATCAAGTTATAACGTTTTTCGGCAGGATCGTCAGTACCATCTTATGGACGCAAATTTTGGGGGCGGTGTTCTTATTGCTGTTAAGAAAACTCACTCTGGTTTTCGTCGTAGCGACCTTGAAGTTTGTAAAGAAAGCGTGTGGGTTGAAATCTGTACAAGAGTACAAACCAAATCTGATAGTAGGTTGTTGCTACTTTGCACCAAATGTAAATAGCCATGATTTTGTCTGTCAACTGGAGGACCTGAGCAAATGCCTAGACACCTTTAAATATCATGTGTTGTGCCTCGGGGATTTTAACGTACCCAACATTGACTGGACTGCTCCACGTCGTGTCTCACTTTCTGACGATAGATCTGCGTCCAAGGCGGACTCTGTTCTTTTTCTGATGTCTTTGGTGTCTTTAAGACAGCTGAGTATACATTCCAAAATGATGCTGGACACGTATTAGATCTGGCCCTCACAAACTGCGACGTAGAAAGTATCGAAACTGTCAGAGAACCTTTAGTGAGGGAGGACGTGTGGCATGTTCCTTTTTTGTTATCCTTGTGCCTTACTTCAACGCCGTCTAATAGATTTGATAAAAATCACTTACAAGTTGGCCAAAGGCGATTACTTTGGCATGTATCGATATTTTGAATGTTTGGACTGGTCTGCAGTTCTTGAAGCATCCGATGCAGACATTGCTGTCGAATTGTTCACCTCTGCTGTTAAAAAAGGTATTGATGTCTATGTCCCTAAGAGTTGTGCGAGGAAACAAAATTATCCCTTTTGGTTTTCTGCCGATCTTCGGCGTGCGCTACGTAAAAAAACTGAGGTTCCATCGTCGTTTCAGAGCATTACGAGATGTTGATTCGTACTCAATATACAGCGCACATAGAAAACAAGCGAAGGCTTTGTATCGTCCTGATAAAATGCGTTACCTTGATTCTGTTCAAAATAACTTAGTTCGTAACCCGCGAGAGTTTTGGCGCTATACGAAGGAACTAGGTTCCAACCGCGAAAGTATCACACATGTTAATGATCCTTCGGGAAATAGAAGGGATTTGCCTCCTGACATTTCCAACGCTTTTGCGGATCATTTTTCTTCGGTTTACACCTCAGAAAAGGCAAGTTACCCATGTACACCTATTTCAATAACTGATGATTACCTTCATGTACCTTTCATTGATTCCTCTGAAGTGCTGACTGCAATCAAGATGCTTAAGTCGGAAATGTCCTTAGCCTTCGACAGTATACCTTCTTTCATTATCAAGGGCTGTGCTGTGCTTTTTGTGGTTCTCCTGACACATGTCTTTAACTTATCGTTATCGACATGCCGATTCCCTAAACTTTGGAAGAATGCCATTGTTATTCCTGTATATAAGTCTGGGAACAAATGTGATGTTAAAAACTACCGTCCAGTATCACTGTTATCTGCATTTGCCAAGGTTTTCGAAATCACTCTGTGTAGCCGCCTCACGCATTATTTTAAACGCAAAATCGTACCGCATCGGCATGGTTTTATGAGAGGCAGGTCCACTGAATCTAACTTGGTTTGCTTTTTGAATGATGTATGTCCTGTATTTGAGGAAGGCGGTCAGGTTGACTGTGTTTATTTTGATTGTTCAAAGGCCTTCGATCTAGTTTTGCACCATGTCCTTGTGTCAAAGTTAAATTGTTATGGTGTTAGTGATCCTCTCTGTTATAACCAGGGTGTCGAACCGCAAAAAATACGGGTTCGGTTCGGGTTCGGGTTCGCGTTGTTTTGATTTCGTTCCGGTTCGGCCACGCCAAAACTCGAACCGGTTCGCAAACCGGTTCGCAGCCCCGAACCGGTTCGCGAACCGGTTCAACGCTTCCGTTTTATACGTTCCATAAAACTGATTTTATCAGGAAATGCGTGGCTAATAGCTTACTGCTGTTGTCTGCATTGACGTTTCTAGCGGTGATGTAGCCCTTTAGCGAGAGAAATGAGAAATGGATGAACACTTATTGCAAATAGAGTCCACGCTGTTGAAGCGATGTAGTCCTGCTACTTTCTGTTTCCAAAATCTCTTTTTTCACACGCACAGTGCCAGTAAGATACACTTAAAGGAAGCCTAATAAGATGGACAGCGTAACATAGACGACAGTACTTGCCGGTACACTGCCTTCGCAGCGTGAATCGATCTGAAACCGTACAGAAGCATGTCGAAAATAAGCCTGCCAGCTCTGTCAGAGCTCACAGCAGCGTATTAGTTAATCCACAACACAAAGGCAATGTGTCACGACATAACTGCGCTACCAATAAGCAGAACCACATTTACTTTTCAAACCACGACCAATCAAACAGGCACCGTTCTGCGTACGCTCCTTCTCTACTTCTTATGTTTCTGACTTGTTTAATTTGTACTGCTCACATGTAAAGGGAAATCTTGGGCGCTTATTTGATCACATATTCGTCCTGTAGAGCTACATAACTGGCCTACTCCATTCCTGTTTCATTCGTAGGCGTGGCACCTCGTCTCTGAAGACTAGACGCCGCAACGCGTGCAGGGCACTAGCCGCGGCGCTCACAAGGACAACTGCGCTTCAACATGTTAAAAAGACGCTGAAAGTATACTTACTATATGTCGTCGTCTGACTGCTAGATGAAAATTTCGGAAATCCATGATATAGGCGCGTGATGATGATATCAATGTGTCTTCGTTCGGGGATAGAGAGGAACTCTTATGCTGACTTCTTTTATGTCCAAACCGTTTTGTTGCGAACCGGTTACCGCTATTATGTTTTACGGTTCTGCTCCGGTTTGGGTTCAACAGTGTCATGAAAATTTCGGTTCGGGTTTGGGTTCGGTTCCGGCAAAAATAACGGTTCGGGTACGGTTTTCGGTTCGGGTTCGGGTTCGGTTCGACACCCTGGTTATAACAGAAGTATAACAGAGTATAACTCAGTATATAACTCAGTATAACAGAATATTGAGTCATTGCAACTTAGAAAATTGCGTTGGTTGCGAGACGCAACAGTCGAGACATTATACTTTTGTGCAAATGCGTTCATGCCATTTTCGATAGCCAGTGTTTGATCGAGTTAATTAGTTTTCATGCACCAATGAGAACTTTCCGCCAGTGTCGCATTTTTGATGTTCCGAGATTGAGCTCACTAAATCCTCTGGCCCGTGTGCAGCATCTTTATAATAATGAAATTTGTGACATTGACGTTTTTGATTGTACAATGTTTTACTAATTCATGTTCCACTGTTTTGTACTAACCATTGTACCATATTAGAAGGCCATCGCGCTGTTTATGGACAAGCTAATTAAACTATATCTTTTGCGAAGAGAGGTAGTTGATTTCACGTCTCCGATAGCTAACGCATTTTCCGAAAGATCGCCTAACAAATTTGCACGCTATAGACATGTATGTTGTCTAAACTGCGGTTCTCCTTGTGTCTGTATTCTTTACAATGTGGCACCAAATCCTTTCCTGACAGATTCATTTTGAAACTCAAAACACCGTCGCGTTTCTTTCAGAATATTCCCAATTTGTGTGAGTTTGATCGGTGCTTGGGTAGCCTAGTCCACCTTGCACCTCTAAACATCGTCATCGTCATCGTCTAAACATTGGTTAGAAACATTGTCTGATGCCCTTACGTACTTGTAAAATTGTTATGTACAAATTCGAAAGGTATTATTTCTCTTTAGAGGTTTTGTAATGGCCCTCGGCGTTGCAACAGTGTGACGTATCTGTACTTGTGTGTACTCGTGTGTATGTGTTAATAAAAGGTGGAAAGGAAAAAAAAAGCTTGGGTAGCCTAGTGGTTTAAGGCACGCACATGCCGGAGACTACTTGGGTCGGTAAGGGTCGAGATCTCGTGGTGGATGAGGTTCTCGGTGCATCGAAGAGGTCCTGGATTTCCCCTCGGACTAAGGAAACTCGGCGATGTGCGCTTGTTACTAGCTAGTTAGTTGCCACCCCCAAGCCATGTTTTGAACTCTACTTCAAACCAGGGATCGGAACCGTTATTTTTTTCGGTTCGGTTCGGGTTCAGGTTCAGGCATATTGGTTCGGTTCGGGTTCAGCTCCGCTGCGGCGCAAAATATCGGTTTGAACCGGTTTTGAACCGGTTCGAACCGGTTCAGGAAAGTGAATTTTGAGCAGATTGCCATGGGTTAAAAGCAAGGACATCCTTACGATTATCAAATAACAGAAATGTACTTTTTTCCATAACAAAAACCCGAGTCAAGGGGAAAATAAAAAGGACGTACACAACACAGGCCTAAGTCCCCTATTCTCGGGTTTTTGTTACGGATATCTGTCTCCAGCTCGCTTGGTTGCTATCTTTTTTACCGTACTTTTGTTGTTGTTGCCGACACAGTAGTGGTTCACAGCAACACTGCGTATTACAGATCTGCATTTCAGGTGCAACGTTACGGTAGCATAACCGTACTGTCTTTGTTCATTCATCGTATATATCCTGTTACGTCCTGCTCAGGGACTGGCCGTTTCTTCATTGCTGGGGTTGCTGGACGACAAAAATCGAATACAAAAAATCCGACAGCCTACTATGAGTGAGCGTTGGGATCATTATGCGGAAAGGTGGATGGTTCTTTTTGTCTCCAAAGAACCACGAGAGGACAGTAGTGAATGCCTAGACCATTTTTCACTATTTGACTCTTCGAACGTGCGACATACACTTCGTTATATAACCGAACTCGTAATACAAAAACAACTTTATTTCAATATGTTAAAACAGCTACATATATAGTTAGTCAACACATAGATTATAGTACTACTATAATAGAATTAGTTAGCTTTACTAAACACTGACTAGAGAAACACCTCCAAAGTCCCAGCACCACAGCATATAACACGTGCACCTATAGCAGTGCTAATCAACGACTCGCAAAAAAGGAAAAAAAGACAAAGAAAGTCGAAGACTCATTCATGACGCATATGACTATGATGACCATGCTGAACGAACAATAAGAATGTCTTCAAGTATATGAGGCGCGAGGCGAGCGCGCTGGTCGGACAGAACATATTTGAGTGCGGAGAACGCTCTTTCCACGCTTACTTGTGTTGCTGGGACAGCAAGGACAATCCCTGCGAGTGCTTTCAATTCCGCCATTTGTTCTCTCTTGCTTTCCCAATACTGATGAATATCTGTGTCTCTGCTGATCCTTGGTTTTACTTGTAAATGTTCTAGAAATGGTGATATGCAGGGAACTGACGTCGCTGTAGCACGCACAACATCCTTTTCTCTCAACATCATCTCAACCTCATCATCCACTGAGTCCTCTTTATCCAGAGAGAGGCTCTCCAAGTCCCCTGGGCTACGTTTGCTTCGTTGACGTGCAGGTGCTGCCAGGCGTTTCCATAGCTTCGTAAGATGTAACTTCGCGGTATTCTTTTGGTCTTCGGACAGAAGTAAATGATACCTGAGGTCCATGAAAACTGATGCGCAAAACAACTCACTCCCCACCAAGCAAGTCTCCCTTGATCGCATGGCTGCAACGACACGAAATGATAATTCCGATGACATCTTCGCAGTTTTTTCCCTGCACGATATCCAGATAGAATAGAATTCACCTAGGGTTAGCTGTTCTAACTGTAACCTTTTGGTGGCTTCTTCAGCGGGAGTCAACGTCTCAATACTTATCTGTACCAAGTTCCAATCTTCATCTGCAAGAAAAAATTCGGTTTCCTCAGTGAACATATCCGCACAAAAACCTCTCAGCTCCAATAGACGGCGAAGCATAGCTACGGTGGACATCCAGCGTGTGGGACAGTCCAACACTGGCTTCTTAAGCTTCAGCTTCCGGATGAGCGACATGAGGGTTTGTGTCCGAAGTTTCTTACAAATCTTACGGCATTTGGATATGATCTCGACAGATGTCTTCTCTTTTAGGGCGTCGTTTACCGCCAGCTGTAATGTATGCGCAGCACAGCGGATGCTTTGGAATTGCAAAGAATCATGGTGTCCACTGCTGAAGTTTACTTCTTCAACGATGACATCTGAAATATCGTCAAACGAACTCTCTTTGTCCTCTTCGTCACTGACATCGTCGGGAACATCGCTCAACAAAGTAGCGGCCTTCAGCATATTGCTGCCATTGTCGGTGGTCACGCTATAAATTTGCGTCATCTCAATCTTGTATCCCGCAAGCACCTCTTGCACCTGAAGTTTAATGTATTCAGCTGTATGTCGCTCATAGAGTTCCTTCATGGCTAGCGTCTGAACCACCACCCTCCCGTTTTCAACATATTGCGCGTTAACCCCCAAGATAGCCCGATCAAGACGCGTAGCACAATCGATCTTTAGGCTGATAAGACGATCCTTTAACACTTCGGTGATACGTTGCCTTGTTTTGGCGGCTGTCTCACAAACCTCTGCACGGATGCTTTTAGAGTTTATCGCAAAACGTCCGCCGGCAATTTCTATCAGTGGATCCAAAAGTTTTCTGAATCCAGAGTCTTCCATCAGCTGAAACGGACGCCCGTTTTTGACAACTAACTCAACACATGCGGTGACAATTTGTTTCTTCGAAACTTTTGGCTTGGCGCCTTTGCCTTCCAAAACATTTAGTAGCGTTGGTTGACAAGCTTGTCTTTTGTTAGGCGAGTCTTCAGTTTGGGAGAGTCCTCTTTTGCTAGAACTTGATTTCGTGAGAGCATGTGAACTGTATATGTCGGGATGATTTCGCTGAATATGCCGTTCCAGATTCGCTGCATGGTCCCCCTTCATATTGAAGTTGCAGTTGTCGATCTGACATAAGGAAACGTTGCTCTGTCTGTCGTACACGAAGTATTTTCGGACAGGATTGGTCCTTTCACGCCCCATGACAAGACTGCAATGGATGAACAAAATAGCGTTTAGGAGAAGGTGCTCCACTAATATTCGCGTCAGCAGAGCAGAAATCGTACATTTCGTTCGCTCACACAAATACATCCCTTATCAACTTATCCCTTGCCCACAGAAATCGCGCAAGCAACAATAAATTGGAATGGAAACAAACAGTTAGTATGAATCTTGGGTATACCGAAAGAGAAAAAGGCGCATTCTCGACGAAAAAAATCTTATAAGATGTAAGCTCTGCTATGAATCTGCATAATAGGGACTAACAGTGCCAGGTGATAACGGTTTGGAAGCACTCGAGGTTCCACTGGTTGGAACATTATGGGAGTGTCCAACATCCTTTTAACAGGATTTACTTATTATTCGCGGATGATGCGTTTGCCAATATTACGATGTCACTGAGGCGGACTGAAAGCTGATATTCGAAAAGGGGGCAATATGTCACCGAGATAGTAGACGTGCTATAAAGCAGACAGGGGACTGTACTTTTGAAGCTGTGATAAAAGAAAGAGACAAGTCGAAAGTATAAGTATTTACAGAATAGGGGAATTATGACGAATGTTTTAGCGCTGTTCTTCACGGCCAGTGTTGGTCAGCGACAGCTAACAGTCACCCACCTCGCAAGCACAAGAAAGAAAAGCCACATCGAATAGCAATTGTGCCAGCTAACATTACATAGCGTGCACACTTACTGTTGGCTCTGACCCGTTAGACCAAACGGCGCCTTCCCGAACGCGCAGTCAGACGCCACTTTTTCTCTTTTGGGAACAATAAATTTGAGTAGCCATCTCCAACACAACTGTGTTTAGAATGTCATTTCAACTTACATCTTGTGTCCCAGGCACCCGATGAATGATAGTTGTTCCTTTTCAGCTGGTGCAATCAAGCACCGCGGGACCTTACAGCTAACACAACTGAATGAAGGCAAGCTGCGAGGAGGAAATGCCTCTCGCACTTGCGTTGCAGTTTTGCTGTTCAGTTTCGGTTTCGAATTTGCTTGACAACGCTGCACAGTCTCCTGTATAGTCCCGATCTCCGCAACGCGCATTACGTCCGAACCGTTTCGCGAACCGGTAACCGTATCAATTTTTTTTCGGTTCAGTTCCGGTTCAGTTCAGGACAAGCAAAAAAATTGTTCGGGTTCGGTTCGGTTCCGGTTCGACAGAAAATAACGGTTTTTTCCGGTTTTCGGTTCAGGTTCAGTTCCGGTTCCGATCCCTGCTTCAAACTGATACCAGTAGTTTTGCGTCTCGACAAGCACAAACCGACTGTTCAGGAGGCTGTATCGAGACTTCAATTAAACTGGGGTCCTTCTAAGAACAAAATAATTAGGACAAAACAAGAAAATTTACATTAATTTATCTTGGAAAAATTCCGTCTCGTGAGGGATTTGACTTCACTTCTGAAGGTCACATCTGGATCAACCTGCCCAGGATCTCGACAAGCTGCGCCATGTGTCCTCGATGAACTTTATTTATTTATTTGTTTATTTATTTGTTTACCCTCCGGGTTCTTCATTACAGAGGGGAGCGGGTACTACACTGAAAATAGGCATACACATATATTATACAGAAAAACAAGACAAGAAATGCAGTTGATTCAATGCCGGTTTCGTGCACAAATAAGCGTATGGTATGGAACAAAGCACATGTATCAAAGCAGGTATAATCAAATACAATACTCACTAAGTGCATTGTTGAAATGTGTGATAGAGCTGATGCAAACAGAAGAAGGAAGGTGGCTCCACCTATTTAGTACTGTTTTCACCATCTGAGACGTTTTCAGCTTGATTTTCCCATTTCCGGCGCATCTTTGAATATTCGAATTCTCCACGTCGCCAATCGCCCTAAAAACGCTATTTAGCACTGTTTTCAAGATCTAAGACGTTTTCAGCTTGATTTTTCCATTTCCGGCGCATGTTTGAATATTTGTATTTTCGACGTCGCCGATCGCTCTAAAAACGCTATTTAGCACTGTTTTCACAATCTAAGACGTTTTCAGCTTGATCTTTTCATTTCCGCCGCATGTTTTGATATCCGTATTCTCCACGTCGCCAATCGCTCTAAAAACGCTATTTAGCACTGTTTTCACGGTCTAAGACGTTTTCAGCTTGATCTTTTCATTTCCGCCGCATGTTTGGATATCCGTATTCTCCACGTCGCCAATCGCTCTAAAAACGCTATTTAGCACTGTTTTCACGGTCTAAGACGTTTTCAACTGATTTTTCCATTTCCGGCGCATGTTTGAATATTTGTATTTTCGACGTCGCCGATCGCTCTAAAAACGCTATTTAGCACTGTTTCCACAATCTAAGACGTTTTCAGCTTGATCTTTTCATTTCCGCCGCATGTTTGGATATCCGTATTCTCCACGTCGCCAATCGCTCTAGAAACGCTATTTAGCACTGTTTTCACGGTCTAAGACGTTTTCAACTGATTTTTCCATTTCCGGCGCAGGTTTGAATATTTGTATTTTCGACGTCGCCAATCGCTCTAAAAACGCTATTTAGCACTGTTTCCACAATCTAAGACGTTTTCAGCTTGATCTTTTCATTTCCGCCGCATGTTTGGATATCCGTATTCTCCACGTCGCCAATCGCTCTAAAAACGCTATTTAGCACTGTTTTCACGGTCTAAGACGTTTTCAACAGATTTTTCGATTTCCGGCGCATGTTTGAATATTTGTATTTTCGACGTCGCCAATCGCTCTAAAAACGCTATTTAGCACTGTTTCCAGAATCTAAGACGTTTTCAGCTTGATCTTTTCATTTCCGCCGCATGTTTGCATATCCGTATTCTCCACGTCGCCAATCGCTCTAAAAACGCTATTTAGCACTGTTTTCACGGTCTAAGACGTTTTCAACTGATTTTTCCATTTCCGGCGCATGTTTGAATATTTGTATTTTCGACGTCGCCGATCGCTCTAAAAACCCTATTTAGCACTGTTTTCACAATTTAAGACGTTTTCAGCTTGATCTTTTCATTTCCGCCGCATGTTTTGATATCCGTATTCTCCACGTCGCCAATCGCTCTAATAACGCTATTTAGCACTGTTTTCACGATCTAAGACGTTTTCAGCTTGATTTTTCCATTTCCGGCGCATGTTTGAATATTTGTATTTTCGACGTCGCCAATCGCTCTAAAAACGCTATTTAGCACTGTTTCCACAATCTAAGACGTTTTCAGCTTGATCTTTTCATTTCCGCCGCATGTTTGGATATCCGTATTCTCCACGTCGCCAATCGCTCTAAAAACGCTATTTAGCACTGTTTTCACGGTCTAAGACGTTTTCAACTGATTTTTCCATTTCCGGCGCATGCTTGGATATTCGTATTCTCCACGTCGCCAATCGCTCTAATAACGCTATTTAGCACTGTTTTCACGATCTAAGACGTTTTCAGCTTGATTTTTCCATTTCCGGCGCATGTTTGAATATTTGTATTTTCGACGTCGCCAATCGCTCTAAAAACGCTATTTAGCACTGTTTCCACAATCTAAGACGTTTTCAGCTTGATCTTTTCATTTCCGCCGCATGTTTGGACATCCGTATTCTCCACGTCGCCAATCGCTCTAAAAACGCTATTTAGCACTGTTTTCACGGTCTAAGACGTTTTCAACTGATTTTTCCATTTCCGGCGCATGCTTGGATATTCGTATTCTCCACGTCGCCAATCGCTCTAATAACGCTATTTAGCACTGTTTTCACGATCTAAGACGTTTTCAGCTTGATTTTTCCATTTCCGGCGCATGTTTGAATATTTGTATTTTCGACGTCGCCAATCGCTCTAAAAACGCTATTTAGCACTGTTTCCACAATCTAAGACGCTTTCAGCTTGATCTTTTCATTTCCGCCGCATGTTTGGATATCCGTATTCTCCACGTCGCCAATCGCTCTAAAAACGCTATTTAGCACTGTTTTCACGGTCTAAGACGTTTTCAACTGATTTTTCCATTTCCGGCGCATGCTTGGATATTCGTATTCTCCACGTCGCCAATCGCTCTAATAACGCTATTTAGCACTGTTTTCACGATCTAAGACGTTTTCAGCTTGACTTTTCCATTTCCGGCGCATGTTTGAATATTTGTATTTTCGACGTCGCCAATCGCTCTAAAAACGCTATTTAGCACTGTTTCCACAATCTAAGACGTTTTCAACTGATTTTTCCATTTCCGGCGCATGCTTGGATATTCGTATTCTCCACGTCGCCAATCGCTCTAATAACGCTATTTAGCACTGTTTTCACGATCTAAGACGTTTTCAGCTTGATTTTTCCATTTCCGGCGCATGTTTGAATATTTGTATTTTCGACGTCGCCAATCGCTCTAAAAACGCTATTTAGCACTGTTTCCACAATCTAAGACGTTTTCAGCTTGTTCTCTTCATTTCCGCCGCATGTTTGGATATCCGTACTCTCCACGTCGCCAATCGCTCTAAAAACGCTATTTAGCACTGTTTTCACGGTCTAAGACGTTTTCAGCTTGATTTTTCCATTTCCGGCGCATGTTTGAATATTTGTATTTTCGACGTCGCCAATCGCTCTAAAAACGCTATTTAGCACTGTTTTCACAATCTAAGACGTTTTCAGCTTGATCTTTTCATTTCCACCGCATGTTTGAATATTTGTATTTTCGACGTCGCCAATCGCTCTAAAAACGCTATTTAGCACTGTTTTCACAATCTAAGACGTTTTCACCTTGATCTTTTCATCTCCGCCGCATGTTTTGATATCCGTATTCTCCACGTCGCCAATCGCTCTAAAAACGCTATTTAGCACTGTTTTCACGGTCTAAGACGTTTTCAATTGATTTTTCCATTTCCGGCGCATGTTTGGATATTCGTATTCTCCACGTCGCCAATCGCTCTAATAACGCTATTTAGCACTGTTTTCACGGTCTAAGACGTTTTCAGCTTGATTTTTCCATTTCCGGCGCATGTTTGAATATTTGTATTTTCGACGTCGCCAATCGCTCTAAAAACGCTATTTAGCACTGTTTTCACAATCTAAGACGTTTTCAGCTTGATCTTTTCATTTCCGCCGCATGTTTGAATATTTGTATTTTCGACGTCGCCAATCGCTCTAAAAACGCTATTTAGCACTGTTTTCACAATCTAAGACGTTTTCAGCTTGATCTTTTCATTTCCGCCGCATGTTTGGATATCCGTATTCTCCACGTCGCCAATCGCTCTAAAAACGCTATTTAGCACTGTTTTCACGGTCTAAGACGTTTTCAACAGATTTTTCGATTTCCGGCGCATGTTTGAATATTTGTATTTTCGACGTCGCCAATCGCTCTAAAAACGCTATTTAGCACTGTTTCCAGAATCTAAGACGTTTTCAGCTTGATCTTTTCATTTCCGCCGCATGTTTGCATATCCGTATTCTCCACGTCGCCAATCGCTCTAAAAACGCTATTTAGCACTGTTTTCACGGTCTAAGACGTTTTCAACTGATTTTTCCATTTCCGGCGCATGTTTGAATATTTGTATTTTCGACGTCGCCGATCGCTCTAAAAACCCTATTTAGCACTGTTTTCACAATTTAAGACGTTTTCAGCTTGATCTTTTCATTTCCGCCGCATGTTTTGATATCCGTATTCTCCACGTCGCCAATCGCTCTAATAACGCTATTTAGCACTGTTTTCACGATCTAAGACGTTTTCAGCTTGATTTTTCCATTTCCGGCGCATGTTTGAATATTTGTATTTTCGACGTCGCCAATCGCTCTAAAAACGCTATTTAGCACTGTTTCCACAATCTAAGACGTTTTCAGCTTGATCTTTTCATTTCCGCCGCATGTTTGGATATCCGTATTCTCCACGTCGCCAATCGCTCTAAAAACGCTATTTAGCACTGTTTTCACGGTCTAAGACGTTTTCAACTGATTTTTCCATTTCCGGCGCATGCTTGGATATTCGTATTCTCCACGTCGCCAATCGCTCTAATAACGCTATTTAGCACTGTTTTCACGATCTAAGACGTTTTCAGCTTGATTTTTCCATTTCCGGCGCATGTTTGAATATTTGTATTTTCGACGTCGCCAATCGCTCTAAAAACGCTATTTAGCACTGTTTCCACAATCTAAGACGTTTTCAGCTTGATCTTTTCATTTCCGCCGCATGTTTGGACATCCGTATTCTCCACGTCGCCAATCGCTCTAAAAACGCTATTTAGCACTGTTTTCACGGTCTAAGACGTTTTCAACTGATTTTTCCATTTCCGGCGCATGCTTGGATATTCGTATTCTCCACGTCGCCAATCGCTCTAATAACGCTATTTAGCACTGTTTTCACGATCTAAGACGTTTTCAGCTTGATTTTTCCATTTCCGGCGCATGTTTGAATATTTGTATTTTCGACGTCGCCAATCGCTCTAAAAACGCTATTTAGCACTGTTTCCACAATCTAAGACGCTTTCAGCTTGATCTTTTCATTTCCGCCGCATGTTTGGATATCCGTATTCTCCACGTCGCCAATCGCTCTAAAAACGCTATTTAGCACTGTTTTCACGGTCTAAGACGTTTTCAACTGATTTTTCCATTTCCGGCGCATGCTTGGATATTCGTATTCTCCACGTCGCCAATCGCTCTAATAACGCTATTTAGCACTGTTTTCACGATCTAAGACGTTTTCAGCTTGACTTTTCCATTTCCGGCGCATGTTTGAATATTTGTATTTTCGACGTCGCCAATCGCTCTAAAAACGCTATTTAGCACTGTTTCCACAATCTAAGACGTTTTCAACTGATTTTTCCATTTCCGGCGCATGCTTGGATATTCGTATTCTCCACGTCGCCAATCGCTCTAATAACGCTATTTAGCACTGTTTTCACGATCTAAGGCGTTTTCAGCTTGATTTTTCCATTTCCGGCGCATGTTTGAATATTTGTATTTTCGACGTCGCCAATCGCTCTAAAAACGCTATTTAGCACTGTTTCCACAATCTAAGACGTTTTCAGCTTGTTCTCTTCATTTCCGCCGCATGTTTGGATATCCGTACTCTCCACGTCGCCAATCGCTCTAAAAACGCTATTTAGCACTGTTTTCACGGTCTAAGACGTTTTCAGCTTGATTTTTCCATTTCCGGCGCATGTTTGAATATTTGTATTTTCGACGTCGCCAATCGCTCTAAAAACGCTATTTAGCACTGTTTTCACAATCTAAGACGTTTTCAGCTTGATCTTTTCATTTCCACCGCATGTTTGAATATTTGTATTTTCGACGTCGCCAATCGCTCTAAAAACGCTATTTAGCACTGTTTTCACAATCTAAGACGTTTTCAGCTTGATCTTTTCATCTCCGCCGCATGTTTTGATATCCGTATTCTCCACGTCGCCAATCGCTCTAAAAACGCTATTTAGCACTGTTTTCACGGTCTAAGACGTTTTCAATTGATTTTTCCATTTCCGGCGCATGTTTGGATATTCGTATTCTCCACGTCGCCAATCGCTCTAATAACGCTATTTAGCACTGTTTTCACGGTCTAAGACGTTTTCAGCTTGATTTTTCCATTTCCGGCGCATGTTTGAATATTTGTATTTTCGACGTCGCCAATCGCTCTAAAAACGCTATTTAGCACTGTTTTCACAATCTAAGACGTTTTCAGCTTGATCTTTTCATTTCCGCCGCATGTTTGAATATTTGTATTTTCGACGTCGCCAATCGCTCTAAAAACGCTATTTAGCACTGTTTTCACAATCTAAGACGTTTTCAGCTTGATCTTTTCATCTCCGCCGCATGTTTTTATATCCGTATTCTCCACGTCGCCAATCGCTCTAAAAACGCTATTTAGCACTGTTTTCACGGTCTAAGACGTTTTCAATTGATTTTTCCATTTCCGGCGCATGTTTGGATATTCGTATTCTCCACGTCGCCAATCGCTCTAAAAACGCTATTTAGCACTGTTTTCACGGTCTAAGACGTTTTCAATTGATTTTTCCATTTCCGGCGCATGTTTGGATATTCGTATTCTCCACGTCGCCAATCGCTCTAATAACGCTATTTAGCACTGTTTTCACGGTCTAAGACGTTTTCAGCTTGATTTTTCCATTTCCGGCGCATGTTTGAATATTTGTATTTTCGACGTCGCCAATCGCTCTAAAAACGCTATTTAGCACTGTTTTCACAATCTAAGACGTTTTCAGCTTGATCTTTTCATTTCCGCCGCATGTTTGAATATTTGTATTTTCGACGTCGCCAATCGCTCTAAAAACGCTATTTAGCACTGTTTTCACAATCTAAGACGTTTTCAGCTTGATCTTTTCATCTCCGCCGCATGTTTTTATATCCGTATTCTCCACGTCGCCAATCGCTCTAAAAACGCTATTTAGCACTGTTTTCACGGTCTAAGACGTTTTCAATTGATTTTTCCATTTCCGGCGCATGTTTGGATATTCGTATTCTCCACGTCGCCAATCGCTCTAATAACGCTATTTAGCACTGTTTTCACGATCTAAGACGTTTTCAGCTTGATTTTTCCATTTCCGGCGCATGTTTGAATATTTGTATTTTCGACGTCGCCAATCGCTCTAAAAACGCTATTTAGCACTGTTTTCACGGTCTAAGACGTTTTCAATTGATTTTTCCATTTCCGGCGCATGTTTGGATATTCGTATTCTCTACGTCGCCAATCGCTCTAATAACGCTATTTAGCACTGTTTTCACGATCTAAGACGTTTTCAGCTTGATTTTTCCATTTCCGGCGCATGTTTGAATATTTGTATTTTCGACGTCGCAAATCGCTCTAAAAACGCTATTTAGCACTGTTTTCACGATCTAAGACGTTTTCAACTGATTTTTCTATTTCCAACCCATGTTTCAGTATTCGTACTTTCGACGTCGCCAATCGCTCTAAAAACGCTATTCAGCGCTCTTTTCACGATCTAAGACGTTTTCAACTGGTTTTTCCATATCCAGAACATGTTTGAATATTCGAATTCTCCACGTCGCCAGTCGCTCTGAAACGTTATTTAGCACTGTTTTCACGATCTAAGACGTTTTCAGCTTGATTTTTCCATTTGCAGCCCATGTTTAAATATTCGTATTTTCGACGTCGCCAATCGCTCTAAAAACGATATGTAGCACTGTTTTCACGATCTAAGATGTTTTCAACTGATTTTTTCATATCCAGAACATGTTTGAATATTCGAATTCTCCACGTCGCCAGTCGCTCTAAAAACGCTATTTAGCACTGTGTTCACGATCTAATACGTTTTCAACTGATTTTTCCATTTCCAGCCCATGTTTGAATATTCAAATTCTCTACGTCGCCAGTCCGTCTAAAAACCTTATTGAGCAGTGTTTTCACGATCTAAGACGTTTTCAACTGATTTTTTCATATCCAGGACATGTTTGAATATTCGAATTCTCCACGTCGCCAGTCGCTCTAAAAACGTTATTTAGCACTGTTTTCACGATCTAAGACGTTTTCAACTGATTTTTTCATATCCAGAACATGTTTGAATATTCGAATTCTCCACGTCGCCAGTCGCTCTAAAAACGCTATTTAGCACTGTTTTCACGATCTAAGACGTTTTCAACTGATTTTTCCATTTCCAGCCCATGTTTGAATATTCAAATTCTCTACGTCGCCAGTCCGTCTAAAAACCTTATTGAGCAGTGTTTTCACGAGCTAAGACGTTTTCAACTGATTTTTTCATATCCAGAACATGTTTGAATATTCGAATTCTCCACGTCGCCAGTCGCTCTAAAAACGTTATTTAGCACTGTTTTCACGATCTAAGACGTTTTCAACTGATTTTTTCATATCCAGAACATGTTTGAATATTCGAATTCTCCACGTCGCCAGTCGCTCTAAAAACGCTATTTAGCACTGTTTTCACGATCTAAGACGTTTTCAACTTGATCTTTTCATTTCCACCGCATGTTTGAATATTTGTATTTTCGACGTCGCCAATCGCTCTAAAAACGCTATTTAGCACTGTTTTCACAATCTAAGACGTTTTCAGCTTGATCTTTTCATCTCCGCCGCATGTTTTGATATCCGTATTCTCCACGTCGCCAATCGCTCTAAAAACGCTATTTAGCACTGTTTTCACGGTCTAAGACGTTTTCAATTGATTTTTCCATTTCCGGCGCATGTTTGGATATTCGTATTCTCCACGTCGCCAATCGCTGTAATAACGCTATTTAGCACTGTTTTCACGGTCTAAGACGTTTTCAGCTTGATTTTTCCATTTCCGGCGCATGTTTGAATATTTGTATTTTCGACGTCGCCAATCGCTCTAAAAACGCTATTTAGCACTGTTTTCACAATCTAAGACGTTTTCAGCTTGATCTTTTCATTTCCGCCGCATGTTTGAATATTTGTATTTTCGACGTCGCCAATCGCTCTAAAAACGCTATTTAGCACTGTTTTCACAATCTAAGACGTTTTCAGCTTGATCTTTTCATCTCCGCCGCATGTTTTTATATCCGTATTCTCCACGTCGCCAATCGCTCTAAAAACGCTATTTAGCACTGTTTTCACGGTCTAAGACGTTTTCAATTGATTTTTCCATTTCCGGCGCATGTTTGGATATTCGTATTCTCCACGTCGCCAATCGCTCTAAAAACGCTATTTAGCACTGTTTTCACGGTCTAAGACGTTTTCAATTGATTTTTCCATTTCCGGCGCATGTTTGGATATTCGTATTCTCCACGTCGCCAATCGCTCTAATAACGCTATTTAGCACTGTTTTCACGGTCTAAGACGTTTTCAGCTTGATTTTTCCATTTCCGGCGCATGTTTGAATATTTGTATTTTCGACGTCGCCAATCGCTCTAAAAACGCTATTTAGCACTGTTTTCACAATCTAAGACGTTTTCAGCTTGATCTTTTCATTTCCGCCGCATGTTTGAATATTTGTATTTTCGACGTCGCCAATCGCTCTAAAAACGCTATTTAGCACTGTTTTCACAATCTAAGACGTTTTCAGCTTGATCTTTTCATCTCCGCCGCATGTTTTTATATCCGTATTCTCCACGTCGCCAATCGCTCTAAAAACGCTATTTAGCACTGTTTTCACGGTCTAAGACGTTTTCAATTGATTTTTCCATTTCCGGCGCATGTTTGGATATTCGTATTCTCCACGTCGCCAATCGCTCTAATAACGCTATTTAGCACTGTTTTCACGATCTAAGACGTTTTCAGCTTGATTTTTCCATTTCCGGCGCATGTTTGAATATTTGTATTTTCGACGTCGCAAATCGCTCTAAAAACGCTATTTAGCACTGTTTTCACGATCTAAGACGTTTTCAACTGATTTTTCTATTTCCAACCCATGTTTCAGTATTCGTACTTTCGACGTCGCCAATCGCTCTAAAAACGCTATTCAGCGCTCTTTTCACGATCTAAGACGTTTTCAACTGGTTTTTCCATATCCAGAACATGTTTGAATATTCGAATTCTCCACGTCGCCAGTCGCTCTAAAACGTTATTTAGCACTGTTTTCACGATCTAAGACGTTTTCAGCTTGATTTTTCCATTTGCAGCCCATGTTTAAATATTCGTATTTTCGACGTCGCCAATCGCTCTAAAAACGATATGTAGCACTGTTTTCACGATCTAAGACGTTTTCAACTGATTTTTTCATATCCAGAACATGTTTGAATATTCGAATTCTCCACGTCGCCAGTCGCTCTAAAAACGCTATTTAGCACTGTTTTCACGATCTAAGACGTTTTCAACTGATTTTTCCATTTCCAGCCCATGTTTGAATATTCAAATTCTCTACGTCGCCAGTCCGTCTAAAAACCTTATTGAGCAGTGTTTTCACGAGCTAAGACGTTTTCAACTGATTTTTTCATATCCAGAACATGTTTGAATATTCGAATTCTCCACGTCGCCAGTCGCTCTAAAAACGTTATTTAGCACTGTTTTCACGATCTAAGACGTTTTCAACTGATTTTTTCATATCCAGAACATGTTTGAATATTCGAATTCTCCACGTCGCCAGTCGCTCTAAAAACGCTATTTAGCACTGTTTTCACGATCTAAGACGTTTTCAACTGATTTTTCCATATCCAGAACATGTTTGAATATTCGAATTCTCCACGTCGCCAGTCGCTCTAAAAACGTTATTTAGCACTGTTTTCACGATCTAAGACGTTTTCAACTGATTTTTCCATATCCAGAACATGTTTGAATATTTGAATTCTTCACGTTGCCAGTCGCTCTAAAACGTTATTTAGCACTGTTTTCACGATCTAAGACGTTTTCAACTGATTTTTTCGTATCCAGAACATGTTTGAATATTCGAATTCTTCACGTCGCCAGTCGCTCTAAAACGTTATTTAGCACTGTTTTCACGATCTAAGACGTTTTCAGCTTGTTTTTTCCATTTCCGGCGCATGTTTAAATATTCGAATTCTCCACGTCGCCAGTCGCTCTAAAAACGCTATTTACCACTGTTTTCACGATCTAAGACGTTTTCAACTGATTTTTCCATATCCAGAACATGTTTGAATATTTGAATTCTTCACGTCGCCAGTCGCTCTAAAAACGCTATTTACCACTGTTTTCACGATCTAAGACGTTTTCAACTGATTTTTCCATATCCAGAACATGTTTGAATATTCGAATTCTCCACGTCGCCAATCACTCTAAAAACGCTATTTAGCACTGTTTTCATAATCTAAGACATTTTCAACTGATTTTCCCATTTCCAGCCCATGTTTGAATATTCGAATTCTCCACGTCGCCAGTCGCTTTAAAAACGCTATTTAGCACTGTTTTCACGATCTAAGCGTTTTCAACTGATTTTTCTATTTCCAACCCATGTTTCAGTATTCGTACTTTCGACGTCGCCAATCGCTCTAAAAACGCTATTCAGCGCAGTTTTCACGATCTAAGACGTTTTCAACTGATTTTTCCATATCCAGAACATGTTTGAATATTCGAATTCTCCACGTCGCCAGTCGCTCTAAAAACGTTATTTAGCACTGTTTTCACGACCTTGTTAATACATATTCGTAGCACGCCATGTTTTCATGCCAACTAATCGTGATGACGCTCGTACCACGTCCGCTTGCCGTACTTGTTTTGGTGGTACTTTTCCGGTGGGAAGCGGAAGAATCGTACATCGACATCGCCTGTGTTTCGGCAGTCGACGACGGAGCATATCACAGGCATTGAGAAAAAAAAACGCTTCGCTAAGTCCACTCATAGCCTAAACAAGCGGCTCATGATGCTTTCATGCCAACAAACATGGCGGCCGCCGCCAGAGGTGGCTGAGGGCATGCATACGCGCAACCAGAAATGGTCCAACAACAAAACAAGGAACTAAATATCGTTACCTGTCACTTCAGAAAAAAGTAACTAAATACGTTATTCGTCACGAAAATACAAAAGTAGAGAGTTCTCGCTACTCACAGGTAACGAGTTACTTTTACGTTACCGCCACGTAGTTAAACGAGCCAACAAACATGTAGTCGCTTGCCTTCGTCTCTTTATTAATGAGGAATTGTACTTCAGAAAAAGCTGATACTCGAAATTTACATCAGTGATCTTCGTTCTCTCTCGTGTAAAGTCGATACGCTAAAGAATAGAGGTCGAACCGCGTTTTTTGTAGCCATAGCGCAATTGGTGTCCATTCTTGGGAAGGAGTGGTGGTCGGAGATTACGAAAAGAATTAATGACCTAAAAGAATGACCTATAATTTCAAAACAATGCAATTATCGAAAGCGTAAACGGTCAAAGTTCATCAGACATCCCCTCTTGTCCCAAATACCGCATACACGCGTGTTTAGTCCGCACGTACAAAATCAAAAGCATGACCAATAATTTCAAAACAATGCAATTATCGAAAGCGTACACGTGCAAAGTTCATCAGACATCCCCTCTTGTCCCAAATACCGCATGCACGCGTGTTTAGTCCGCACGTACAAAATTAAAAGAATGACCTATAATTTGAAAACGATGCAATTATCCAAAGCGTAAACGCGCGAAGTTGATCAGGCATCCACTCTTCCCGCGAGAACTCCACAGCGACAACACATACAGCGAGGGACTGCAATAATACTTTGAGTCACACGTGGCCGTAGTCTGCACGCATTGCGCCTCACGGAGTGCCGAAATGTGCTCCCCCGCGCTGAAGGAACCAGTAACGTCAGTAACGAGTTACACATTTTTGTAACTGATTCCGTTACTAATACCATTTTTAAAAAACCTAACTGAATCGTTACTTCGTTACAAAAAAAGTAACCGTTACCAAGCGACGAGCGGCAAAGCACCCGAAAAACTGGGTCATGTCCCACCTTAAAGGGGAATCACTTCTTCAGAAATCTATGGACGATTTTCGTTGGCACAAGACACGTGAGCGCTCTAAACTATCATCTTAAGATTGTTACGTGCGTGTTCTCTTAGCTTTTCTCTAGTCGATGACGTATTTTTTAGAGGACAGGTTGAAGCCGTTGATTTTTAATAAATTAAAGTTTGACGCGTCTCGAGCATGTGCTGCCATCTCGATAGACTGTCGCACGCTAAAATATTTGTGAACTCGGGCTCAATACAAATCAACGGATAGTCCTGGAATTCTACAAAATGTGTCATTGACGAGGGTAAAGCATGGAGAACACACCAGTGCTTCTCTTTTTACGACATTTTACGCCGTTTCTTAGCGGTGTGCGAACAAACTTTTTCTATTGTCTTGCGCAGAAGTGGTTCCGCCTTAATCGGGACGTCTGGTCACTTTAATTTTGGCTATTATTAGTTTTTTTTATTCCACATAAGTAATGGGCTGTGATAGTGCACCCAAGTTTCATAATTAGCGGTACGGAAGTGTAGATTTTAAAATAATCTTGCCTCTCGATATAACTGAGAAGGTACATACTTGGACGTATAAACGACAACTTTATTTGATGATGAGTGATTTGTGCAGACCCCCTCAACACCCCCAATCTTTCGCGACACCCCCTGACTTTTTTCTTGACGACATAGCAGTAATGATGCCCCTCCTGCTCAATTTTTTTACTAGTCCCCCCCTCATGTTTGCAATTCTGGATAAATACTGCTGGGGACTTTCATCGCCAGGGGCAGTACTGTATCCCATTGCTTGTGGTATAGGTAATGTGTTGAAATGGAATAATGGGAAGCCTCACAGTGAGGACCCAAGCTGAACTTAGCCATGCCAAGCGGGCCAAGCCAAGCCAACGGACCAAGCTGAACTGGAAGGCCTCGCGCTAAAAAAAATGGTTTCGAAAGCTTCAACAGCCGAAGCAGCTTCGATGCAGCTGGATTCGGCCTTCTGTTTACATGGACGTGCTTCATATTTATTCAAGTAGTTCGACTAAAATTCAATAATCACCATGAGCGTCGTACGTAGAAGTGAACGCGGGTAAGTAAACTCGTACCCGCGCCGCACCCATGGCGCCGACACGCACTATCCGCGCACGCAGTGCCTGTACACCCACGTTTTACCCGCTTCCTGCAGTGACACTGAATTTTTTACATTTTTACTAATTATTCCATACATACCGTTGATACAATAGCAAAATCGTGCGCGTTTATGCCAGCACTTAATGTTATGTGCCGAATTTGTCAACTATTTCAGTTTATGCCATCACGTGGTGCGGGTGGGCGTCAAACTCCCACGTGTTATGTAAGATTTACATTTTTCAGGTAATTTTCATGTTGGAAACTGGGGAAAATGACAGAATTAATGTGTATGTTAGGTAGAGGTAGTCAGAATGTCACCACACTGGTGCGGGTACCTGCGCGAGTATCTGCGGGTACATACCCGCACTCGCGTCTAGATGACATATTCGGTGTTCTCTCAGGTCACGGTTCGACCGAGCCTGCAGCAATATTCAAACGATGAAATCTGCTACCTGCAATCGAGAGTTCATCTTTATTTTTATTTTTAACCATGCAGGAACTAGTCAAGACAAGAAAAGTCCAAATAGTCAAGTCACTCACGAACTAGTCAGGGTACAATCACGACAAACAAGGCCTAACAACACTTTGGCAAACGAACACAGATGTGTGAGGCGAGAACAAATATCAATGCGAAGAAGAAAGCATTTAAATCCAATCTTGTATACCACGTTTGGCAAGCTTTTGCGAATAACAGGCGTCGTACTCTTTATGAAGTGTACAGTATATTCTTTGGAGGTTGGATCAAAAATTCTTCCTTTTACCTTCGGCAGGCACTTCAAGCTTGAGCACGATGGTTCTCCGGACGTATCTCCGTTATTCTTCGAGTCAAAAAGCTTTTCAAGTGCAGCAATGTCGATCTGCATAGTGCTGTCTTGATCTTGCTTATCCCCACGTATCACGATATATTCCAGCGCAAGGTGGCCGTGAACACTACAGTTCAAAATACACGTCCTGAGGAAGCGAGGATTCAAGATGTGTCGCTTCGTGACAGCAGCCGCGGAGGCTGCGATGGGATAGCCGGATTTTCCAAAGAGGTACTGCGCAAACTGGAGACTGGAAGCGCTTCCCCCGTGAGCTAACCACAACGCCAGACATCTACGCGAAACGCTGCTTGAAAACCAAGCGAGCAGGTCATCAAAAAGCGGCATTTTGTTGAGCAGATTCGGGCGACTCTGCCTCGTCTTGTACTGTCGTCTGTTACTGAAAGCGGGTCACTGTTGCCAGACGCGCCTTGTGTGAGCGTCTAATTTTGTTTTGAGTTGCTCCTGTGCGACAAAAGAAATACGGTGATTTACATACGTGCAAAACGACGGCTGTGGTGCGTGGATGATTTTATCATCTTAGTCATTTTTCGAAACGTGCATTTTTTTACTTGATTACCGACTAAATATTTTAAAACTAATGTACTTGTTCTCGTTTGCGATACGTAGCTATTTATCCAGTTACCACCACCTAGAACATCCGAAATATTTTTCCCGTGGACCCCCTAGAGGGGTGGGCAGTTTGAGATACATGTAAGCAGCGACACGTAATACTGCTACAAGATAATAATACCCCCCCCCCCATTTTTAGTACCACCTTCCACCTTGTTCGCAATTCTGGATAAATCACTATGCATGTTCATCGGGGAAGGAAACACAGGCAGGAGAGGGGGGGCCCCTCCGACAGCTTTCCGTCGGGACGAGCGTAGCCGCCTTCGCATTGCATTCTGGGATGATCCTGTCTACCACTTGACCGCTCACGTGACCCCAGACAGCACGGCGCCACTGAAGCAGACGATGCGAGCTGTAGTTGTACCGCAGTTCACATGGCAGTATTATGTTGAACGCGTGCTCGCACTTTTATTTCTGTATGTTCAGAGGCTTACTCGTCTGCTAGAAGACCAGTCACAGTGTGCAGATCACAAAAGAAGTACGCGGACCGGACACATGTGAGACACAGTGGCGAACGCGTGTGGCAACGGTGGCTCCCCACGTATATGTACGTCTTAAGTGGTTGAAGAATGCTGTACCCAGAACACCATTAATCAAATTTGTACGACAACAGAGGATAAGAAATGAATCTGCGCACTGTGCCAGGTCCCAAACGAACTATTCAAGATGAAAGATGACTCGAACAACACACAGGCGAAGAAAAGAACCAATAGTGTACTTACGAACAAAACGTGTTCTCGTCACAGAGCTGCTTTCCGTTCAAAGAGGGCCGCAGCTGCGACTGGAACACATTGCCATACGTCGTTTCTACGATGGTGCTCACATTTTCGCAGTAAATAACTTTCGAAAAGCAAAAACGCACGAAGAGCAGCGTGAGAAACGAAGCCTCCCAAAACCGAAAGTTTAGAGCGAATCCGGGGAGGGCTGCTTCTTGTGTTTCCTTCTTCCATGGGCATGGTGGACCACATGACACATTTTCTACAGGTTATTTTTATACTGAGCTCTTCCTATATTCCTTAATATGCACTCCTGAGATCGGGATATTCGACTCAATAAACGGCGCAGAATCGTGGCTATTGCAGTCGTGTAGCCGGAAAGATATTTCGGAAGGGATTCTGCGGGAATTTTGCGTGGGGAGAGCCTTGCGGTACGAGCTGGGGGGGGGGGGGGCACACTGCTGTGGGTGTCATCCGAAGGAGTCCCGAAGGAGGTTCCTAGGTGTTATTGCGGTGCAGAGAGGCAGTTTGAGTTCCAGGTGATGCCTCAGCTCCTGAACACAATCTCCGGCTCGGATTCGGACAGAGTTGACTGGGGAACGTTGGCGGTGTTCAGCTGCAAGAAAAGCTGTTGTTGCGGCACGGCTTACAAAGAGGAGTACGCGCGGAAGCAAGATTTCTCAAATAAAGATGGCATTTCAAGTTAACCTTGTCTCTATCTCGTTTACGAAGGCTCGGATCCTGGAAATATGCGACGCACCTATGTAAGTTTACCCGTGCTGTACTCACCACTTGCTGAATGGAGGCAAAGTATTGCGTTTTCTACATATAAAGAGCCTGAAGATAATTTCTTCCTGGTATACTTCAAAGTGATTCAGCATTGCACAGTCACTATTGAGGACAAGAGTGGTCGGCAAATCAGCACATGTCATTAGCTTCAGAGCATGAATATCATGCCGGTTAATCACAATACAATACAGTGTTTATTTATTCGAGAAATCATGTACGCAATCGTCTAAGAGAGCGCTAGGACATGCTGTAATGTGGTCACTCACAGCATTAAACCTGTGGGATTGGCACACATATAACATATAGCAATCACCATTATTTTATGCAAACTCGTTTCTCAAGATTAGATTTCTCAAGAAAGACCTGGATACTGGAGACAGTTTTCATCTCGAATGATAAAGAATTCCACACCTTCGCACCAAAGTAGCTCCGGTGTCCATAATTTGTCCTGACACATGGTAACTGTAAATTGTCAGACCTTGTCAAATATGGCGTTGACATCTGAAGTGTAACACAGTGAACAACTGTATCCCCATAAACTAGCTTGCGCATAAGCAAAGCAGTCCTGTAATACTTAACTGATAAATCAATTGGTCACAAAAAAAAAAAAAAAAAACTGTTGTGAATCTGATGTGTGTCCTCTCTGGAGGAGACAAGCATGTTATTGAAGCATGTAAATCGAATTCAGGGTTTGTTCATATACAAATCTGTACACCTGAACTGCATACACCGAATGAGAGTGCACTAATGTGTACTCTCACTCTACCTGTCCTCTCTGCACTAAGCGCACTAAGTGCAATAATATACAGATATGAGCGTACTCTGAGGTATCAATTTCTGAATTTTTTTTGAGCGCACATATTCCAAGTGACATCCTCCTTCTCACAGCAAGCACATGGTTATCCCATTTTAGATAAATTTAGGATTATAAATTTAGAATTCTTTTGCGATCATTCGTACATTAAACGTTGTTTTCTGTTGCTCTCCTCTTCATGCTCTTCCAGTACCGCCACCAAGGTATATCTAAACTGGTAGCGAAAACTAGCGAAAATACCAAATCAGACCCATCGGCAAGGCCACCAGCAAGAGGCGCGAGCGATACTGGGTGTTGACAGTAGAAGTACGGTTGTAAACAGAAAAACTTTACAACATAGGCCTGGCTTGTGTGTGTACTAATAGGTTATTCTTAATTTCAATGTAGAAAAAGCTTTCTGTTGCTCCGCTCGTGCACACACTGTAAAAAAAAATACCGTAAAATTTACGTATATTTTAATGGCAGCTATGTTGCAGGACTTTTCCCGTTAAAATTACGTCCACTTCGGAAGAAGTACTGCCGTTAAATTTACAGTGATTTTGATGTAACCAGAATGCTGTTTTTTCCCGTGAAAATTACGGTGTCTTACAAAAAATGCAGCTGTAAAATTTACAGGGATTTTAATGGCAGCTGTGTTGCCGGCTCTTTCCCGTAATTTTCACGGCCACCTGAGAGAGTCGGCTTTTGTTTGAAGTGTGGAGTGCATTAATTCCCACAAATTTGGGAACAGCACCGAAGGATGTGTAATTGTGTTTGTCTTCCTTTAATGGAATTGCAAGTCATGCAGTAATGTGTGACACAAGTCATAGAGTACAGGACCGAGCATTTATTGTACATACAGAGAAATGGTGAAAAATCTGTGACATCTGTTGAATCTGCAGCGATCAAAAAAACATCTTAGAGTTGCAAAGTATATTAAGTGTATCTGGTTACCAAGTAAAACGTTCCCTTACACTTGTGCTGTTTTCGACACAATCCCCAGAACTTCTTCATAGGTTCTGGCTTTGTTCTTCAGCTTGCTGCCCCTGCAGGGCTGATCCACAGTATACTCCTGTAAGAAAGAAAATGCAGGATATGTAGTACGACAGTTACTACCATTCGAATGCAGGTCCACATGCACACACCTCTGCACATTACACATTCAGTGTGGTGGCACTAGTACAGACACCTTTATGGTGCTGGCTGAGTACTTTCCAATACAAGCGAAGGAATATCTTAAAGTCTTATACTGTTCATAAAGACCTTCACTCATACTGCGATAGTATATATATCGATTTAAATATTGTTAGATACTGATGATTTCATGTGGAGTGACTGTGTGAAGACGCAATGATCTTACAGTGTTTGTCATTATAGATGTGGCCTAAAATTGTTGAAACGAAGAATATGTTTGGTTATGAAATAAGCACACTTCACTCGTATAATCACAAATGTCACTGATATTGTTCCAGGAAATACATGCCAAGCAATTCAACAGGTAGTTCCAATCACAAAATACGTTTTAAATGAAAGAATCAGCAATGCCATCAGTGAAGCAAGTACAAATTTTTACTTTTGATGACTAGTGACACGGGTGATGTATGCAGGAATGAGATGGTTAGCTTATGGAAAATCACTGCACTAATCTCACCATGCACCAGAGAATTGCGTGCTTGTGTTTTGTTATAAAATATGTACCACATAAATTCGCTGCACCCTAATGTCCTTCATACTGACACATGCACGTCCCACACCTGTAATACTCATCACCGAAAAAAAAGGGGGAGAGAAAGTACACAATTTCCATGTTGAATCTAACACTGATTTCTTTGTTCTGCACACAAATCATGATTAGAGCTACCTCCCCGTTTGCCTCGCATCCATTTTACCAACTAATCATTTTAAAACAGCATACTGCAATTATGTCGCACCAGTACTGTACAACATTTTGTGATCAAAATGGGCTTTCTGTACCACTCAGTTTTTAGACTATAGTCATAAAAAAGAAACAACTTTGTAATGCTTCTTGCATTCTGGATGAATAAATACTATGGAGAGCAGAGCACAGCATCGTGGCGCACCAGCGCACAGAGGGCACCACACTTTCTTACTGCTAGGGAGAAACAGAAGCTGGGTGATTTCACGCAGGATCAAACAGGGTGGTCTGGTCAACCTCTCCAATTTTTTCTTTCAAACATATATTAAAGCCTCGTCCCTAGGAAGCATACTGGTGGTGAAAGTAGTTGAAAATAATTGGTGGTTATTTTTTAATGAATTACCATTCAGATCTGGGCATTTCGACCATTGCACTTCGTACGCAGTTCAACGCCACATACCTTCATATCTATTTGACATATTCTGCTGAATTTGTTTTCAAGTGTTGTGTCAGGTGGGTAGTACTGCGTCCTATGCTCTGAGAATCGCTAAGGTTTGCCTCTGAGGAGATAAAAAATCGCAAAGTTCCCTCATTTGTAAAATATGATAGGTTTTGAGAACCTCACAACTCAGCCCCCATTTGTGATGCTTGAAAATGATCTACACCATTTTGTTCGTTTCGAAATGACCTTTCTCCGCATAGCGATTACATCGTATCGCGAATTGCACCCCAACGGTCTTTTTGTGAATGGTATCTACGGAAAATGCGTATACTCGACATCGCACATCCCATATATTCCCACTCGTAAACTCACAAACGTTCTTCATGACGACTCAGAACAGCACATAAAAAAATTGCTTCAGACATGGTCGAAATTACGTTGCGAATGACATTGAGTTATGAACCTAACTTCGACCATCCCTGAAGCAAATTTTTGTGTGTGCTGTTTTGAGTCTTCTCGGAGAATGTTTGTGAGTAAAATGAACGATGTCACGAGTGGGAATATATGGGATACACGCTGTCGAATTTACGCATTTCTCGTAGACACCCTTCATAAAAGGACTGTTGGGGCCGTTGCCGTTAATTCACAATGCAATGTACTCGTTATGCAAGGAAAGGGCATTTCGAGACGAACACAATGATGCGGATAATTTTCTGGTATCACAAACGGGGGACGAGTTATGAGGTTCCGAAAACGTACAATATTTTACAAATGAAGCAACTTTGCGATTTTTTGCTCATCAAAGATGCACCTTCTTACAATCTGCAGAACTTCATATGCAGTGCTACCCATCCCAGACAATACACGGATAACAAATTCAGCTAAATATGTCAAATAGTTATGAAGATACTTGGCGTCAAACTGCATAGAAAGCACAATGGTCGAAATGTCCACATCTGAATGATAGTACATTAAAAATAACGACCAATTATTTTCAACTACTTTCAGCGCCAATATACCTCCTAGGAACAAGGCTTTAAAATATGTCCCTATTGAAAAAACCCACAAGTAATTCATATAGGACCTGTGTAAAATTATATAGGACGCTACAGGATCCTTATATTTTATTTAGGAACCTATATAACTCCTGTGTAGGTCATTATGGGATCCTATACGAGTCCATGCAGGAGTCATGTAGGAGCCATAAGGTCCTATATAACTCCTGTGTAGGCCATTATGGGATCCTAAACGAGCCCATGCAGGAGTCATGTAGGACCATGCAGGACCCATAAGTTCCTACACTGAGGATGTAGGAGTTACACGGGTCCTATATGTAGACCATGCAGGAGTCATACAGGGTCACATACGGCCACATAGGAGTCATCCTTTGCCGACCAGTTATAAGTCCCTGAAACCCTGAAACAAGTAAGAACGTGCAGGAACACATACCAGCCCTCCTAAAATCAATATAAAATCTTTACATGTAAAAATTTTATATTGATTTTAGGAGGGCTGATATGTGTTTCATTTCATGATGTGTTCGATTCATTTTTGGAACATACATACAAGTCAATTACTGATCGACCAAAGATCAAACATAAAATGATGCGTGCGTTCCATGCACACATTTGGCACATTACAGTACTTGGCGTTTTTCAACCGTCCAGTGGTTGTTGAACCCCATCCAGCGATATTGTTTTGTCGCTCGATGGGTTTCCGGGTCTAATATCTCGGCCTGCAGCTGTCATATCTGGACGCGGTTTTTTGTGACGAATTCCCGTTTCTTCCCCCTTCGCCTGCATGCTCGTGGCTTGTGAGAAATCCTGACAGTTGCCGAGATATTTGGAAATTCAAGGCCGCCGCCAGTGCTTCCGACACCTCCAAAGTCCCGTACCTCTCGCCCCGTTTATCGGATCGAGACCAAAATTTAGGTCCGAACAGGTCTGGAATAGTTCTACGATCGCTCAAATCACACTAGCAGCTGATCTCGTGGTTTAGAAGTTGTACGAGGAGACGCGTTAGAAACGCCGTTTTTTCGAACTTCGGGGCCCTTTTTCGGAAATAAGCTCGCGTCGGACATGATGTATCTTTGGAGAGCATACTGTTATCGACGCGGTGCACGTGGTAAAATTTACCACACTTTTCCAACTTTAGCGGTTCTCGAGTTACAGGTTTCCGCGTTTACTGGCCTCCCAGTACATGGGACCGACGGCTTTCCCCCCCAAAACGTTCCCCTTGTTGCGACATTGTTGTGTTTCCCTTCGTTGTGACAGTCTCGATGTGCTCTTTCGAACAGCGTTGATCCCGTAGACGCGCGACGTTCCGTTCTCGCCATATCGGCTTAAGAGTATGACGAGGCGACCAGTCTGGCTAGCGCAACTCTCAAACGCTTCCCACTGTTCGGAGTCTTAACTCGCATACCCGACGTCCGATTCAGTTGAAATTTTGTGTGCATGTGCTCTGTTCTCTGCTCTACAACTTTCTCATTCAAACCATCCGTCCATTTCCAGCGGTTAAGGCGTCATTCTCGAAATTCCTGACACCGACTACCATTTCCTGATTTTGTCTCCGTTTTCAGGTTTCAATCCCGCGGCGGATGCGAATTTCCTTTTAATGGATAAACGCACTCGATATAGGCAACGCGTAGAAACTTGCGGCACCTTTCTATCTCTCTCCGTTCCCGAGTTAGGACACCGTGGCAACGGCGGCCCTCTTATACATAGGACCGGGGCATTTTTCTCGATATCGGGTTTTTGTAGGTGTAGAAACGCGATTGAGGTCTCTTTTTGACGGGGAAAGCGTCCTCTTTCCGATAGCATTAGTCCCGTCCTCACGCGACTTTCCGTTCTCTTGCCATAGTGCGAGGAGCGCCTGAACAGCGTGCATCTTCCTTCCCTTCCACCGCCGCCACCAGGCGGGGCTCTGGCGTTCTGGCGTTCATTTCGCTTGCAAAGTTCGTTGAGGTCGGACGCGTTTGTTCTCGCATCCGGATTTTCGCGTTTCGTTGTGGCTCTGGGCCCATCTGGTGCACCGAACTGCTGTGGATGTGTTATTCTGCTCCACAGGTGATGCCTGGACGTGCTTTCTTGTGTGCGTGTTGGAAGATACGTCCAGAAGCCCTTCGATTTGGTGAAGTAAAGGTTAGTTGCGTGCCAGTAGTGTCATGTTTCGTGCTTTTTGTTCAGTATCCTTTGCAGCATGTGGGTTCCTCCTACTTTATGCTCTCAGTGTGAATATTACCCTTGTGATTCCTATTACCTTATTTCTATCTGTTAGCTCAGTGTCCCTATTGGTAAACCTCCAACGCTTATCAGGGTTAAGATGTCACATGTGATGCTCCAGTGGCCCCGCTACTTACGACGAATTTGTGAATTTCAGATGCTTTTCACGGATCGATTTTCGTGAACAACGCAGATGAGCCAGCACACACACGACGTGGGAAAATGAACAGATACGTCACGGAAATGTTGAAAGACATCAAGTAAGTCGCGTCAAAGTACGTTGCAGAGCTCTTCACTGATTTGTGTTTACTGTGAAACAGATGAGGCATACGCCTCACCCATGCAACTCCGTCATCTGCTCCACGGCAGTGCAAGCTTTTACAGCTGTGTCCTTGAATGTAAAAAATTGTGAATGGTATTAATAAATAAAGGGAAGTAGATGGTATTTTATTGTACTCCTCTCTTATTATTTTTGTTCATTGCATGTGTATGCATGTATCGCCACAGCCAAATTTCATACCGTGTCCCCATACACGCATACCCGTATTCACCAACTCACTTAAACCATTGGTTTAGTGACGTCGAGTTTAAATTGATCACGTGAGACTTTCGTTCGCCAATCCTGGATCACCACCCCATGCCCTACAACCTGCTGCTGTGAAGCCAATGGCACCGCACATAGCGAGCTTCCTGCACGGCGCATGCGCATTTCGCCAGAGTCTGCCAGATGCGGTTGTGGCCGGTAGGCCTAATCCCCGGTTCACGAAGAATTTTTCATCAAATCTTCGGTAAGTTTTGATTGATATAGTTGCTAGAAGCGCCCAGGAGATGGATTTGATCGCAATGGGACGAATATTCCCTTCAAATATTCCATTTCGATCATCCACCCAAGCTACTTAAACCGGTGGTTTAAGACCCATGTATTTGAATGGGACGTGTTTTAAACTAGGGGAGGGGCTAGTTTAACGTTTAACGTCGGCCTAAGTACGTTGTAACTGTGAACGTGTGCTGAAAAAACTATCGTAGAGTGGTTGTGGTAGGTGATGTTTCACTAATTCGAAGTCTAACTGGTAAAAGTTAAGCAGAATCGGTTTAAATGCGCGGTTAGTAAAGCAAAGTGGCGTAACGCTTGACCGGGATCACGAAATGCAGCAGTTGTTTTTCGAAGGCGCTATTGCAAGCTCTTGCATGGTAAACGTAAAAGCACCGTCGAAGTGTGGTCAAAGTGAGTGACATCGACATGTGCCACTGGACAAAATCCAGATACCAATCCAATGGACTGACAGAGCGTGCGGATGGCCGAACTTCAATGTGCATCTTCAAAAACAAAGCGTAGTGCTGTTTGTGCTGGCGCTTATTATGAGTGTCATCTCCTGTGATACACACTGTAAGCACCCCTCTCATTGTACAGTAAGAGCAATAACGTGCTAGATGGTTGTTGCAAGCCCCGATGGAGAAATTGAGGGGCGTTACCCACTCGCATAACCGTCCCAGTATCTCTCATCTCTTTGCAGCGTGTCTTATCTCCAGAGACCTTTAACCGTGCAATAGAACTGATCGTAAAGTGCATTAGCGTCTTGCGGCTGTTGTGTGGATACTATCTAGGCATGGAAATATGCATGTTGTTGCACTACACTGAACACGGAATTTGAGCAGATTTTGCTTTCCCAGGTTATGAAAATACTGGAGCAAAACCGAACGAGGTCCCCATTTCCCCTGGATTCATATGTAATAGATTTGTAATTCACATAGATGAAACTGAAATGTGTGTTTTACTTATTTCAGCATGCCACAGCAGAGGAGACCAATGAAAAAAAGTTATTCAGGTATTGTGTTACAACTGCTACATTGGAAAACATTCAAAAAGACAGCTGCTTACTTCTATTTTGATTTATTGTATGGTAACAGTAGATCTGCTTTTGTAGGGCTGTTTCTGCAAAAGACACTACACAGGCAGTGTGCTAAAGGAGGCTGGAGACCTTTTGGATGCATCATTACTTTTTTAGGTTAACTATTGCAGGTACATAACCATAACCAATCAATGACTGTTTTTGTGCATTGTATAAGCACAGATATTCTGGAGATCATTTCTTAAAAAATCTCTGTTGTGGACTCATTCGTCACAACAACTTTGTATTTGTGAGATTTTTGTTTATATTCAGACAATAAAGGCTATTACGTAGTTCCACAAGGATGACTTTTTTCATAGAGGCATGCACTCTCGATACCCTGCTCAATTAGATGGTGAGGTCACGTGAAAGCATAAGTAAGCAACGGTGCACAAGGAAAAAACTGCTGACTCCACTAATATGTCTGAGGTTTACTGCAAAAGAGCTGAATTGCATAGGAATCAATGGCAATGTGTACAGAAACTTTAAGCTCTTTTGCTCATTATTGCATTGCACTTGAAGTTGAAAATTAGATCAACTGCAATTACTGATAATAACACCTACCAGATAGATTTAACAAAACATAGGGTATTGACAATTATAATAGTAGCCAGCTGGTACATGCAACATCAAAATGGAAATGTGGTTCTGTCATAACTGTAGCATGAGTGCATGGAAATATTGTACATGGCCACGTGACTGTTGTCAACTATGTACTTAAAAGAAAGTTAGCTTCTGTTAGCATGGGTACAGATTTGTCCTGCCAGTGCAGATGTTTGTATATACACTGAGCACACGAGAACGTGAAAAGAGCACGGTCCCATGTTAACAGTAGCTATTGTTCTTTTATGTTATAGACTACTGCCATATGGCTGCATAGTTAACTTCTGTGTGCACGTGTTCAATGTGGATATTGATGACAGTAGTAAAGCAGGGTAAACATGCACCCATGTTACACTATCTCTCCTTTTATAATGAAAGAATGGCTAGGAAGCAAGCGAGCTGGTGAAGATGATGCATAATGTAACCCCCCCCCCCCCCCCTGAGACTAGGGAACACGAAGGGACAGACACAACACGAAGTCTGTTGTGTCTGTCCCTTCGTGTTCCCTACTCTCGGGGTTTTTTACATTATGCATCTCCTTTTATGTTGTTGATAGCTGTCATATGGCGGCAGAGTTTATCCATGTACCCAGCTGTTGAGTGTGAATATAGTACTAAACAGAAAAACAGAGTCCCTCTTGTGTCTCCTGAAGCTCAAGGCTTTTCTTTCAAGCTAAAATGTATGCATGCTGTTCTGCATCATTTCTGTGAGCAGGACTGTTAAAAATTGCTCGACGACACTGCAGCTTTACACTAGTGTGATCAGTGCACTCTTGTTGTGTAGTCTCTTATCCTGTAGAGGTACATCTTAAGAATGGGAAAACACATTCCTATGGAATCATGCTACATGATTTATAATATACTCCCGCATGCACATTGCTATGATGCTTGTATTTATCACGAATGCCACAATGCCTCTAATTTGGTGTTGTGCCTGTCTTCAACGTGTTCTGAATAGCTGAGTTCAAAAATAGTGAACCAAACCAATATCCACTTCTAATATGCATATGTGTAATACTGTACTTACTGTACATTCAACTATGTTACAACTTGTTCCCCTTACACCAGCTCAGGTGCATGCTAAAGGTCCACAGTTTTTCCCGTACGGCATGTCCTGTACAATAACTACGCGGAATGGGTACTCCCATTTCACACCAGCTCTCCTCTGCCTTGACTCGCGCTCCACTCCTAAAGCAGTGAGTGGAGGGTATACAGAATATTGGAATACCACGGTAACAAAGTTCGGATGTAGCTAAGAATGTGTCATCAGCGACAAATGGTTTTAACATGTATGGATCTGTCACTCGAAACAGTGCCTGAATGCTGTTGCAATACACGACACCATGACATACATTTATCGCTGGAAAGCTTCCTTCCCCCTCATCGTCACCAGGAGAATATGTGGCATCTCGTGCAAACTAGTTTCACTGAATGACTGGCACCAAATGCCTGTGACATTAGATTGTATATGTGTCACACCTGGTTATTTATTTTGTTTCAAGTAAGCAGTTCTTCAAAGTCACATGTGAAGAAAATTTACTGCTATACAAATATGTGGCTGGCATTAGCTTAGGCCTATCACATACCATGCCATCCCCAACACAACTGACCTTCATGTAACACACGAAAAACATGTCTGTGTAAGAGCTTGCTTCACCATAGGTTCATAAATCTTGTGGTTAAGTGTGAAAAATTTTTCATTTCTTTTTAACGGAAAATTCACACTACTTCTGTTTCTTTTCAGAACCCCCCTCTCCTCCCACATTTTCATGCATAAAGTTCAGTAAAGTGGAATGAAATAATTACATGCTTATCTTGGGCGCCAACATAATGCATTTGGCCGGCACTTGTGAAACTGTTGCTTTGGGTGCTGGTAAATCTTTTGAACCATTTCCCCATACATCATGTATTAATTTCCTGAAGTTGCCTGAAGACTGCAGGTTCATCACTCGTTACTGAAGTTAGGTGGTTCGTCATGTAGAGGCATCTGTATTATTTTACTACATATTCAGTGTTATGTCCTATACATCCCAAACTTTGTCCTTCCCAACGGAAGTACTCCCAAACTTTGTCCTTGATGATGCAGTACATCATGCTCACTACATTAAACTGTCCAGTTGCATAGATTTGTGTTGACACAACTGGATGAATATGTCCGCCTCTACAAAGTGACAACTACCAAAGTGGTTCAAAAAATAAGTGAAATTGTGGAAGAAAGATATACAAACATGTAAATTTTAATAAAAGTAACACAGCTCATTGTAGCTAAGATGCACATGATTTCAAGTTGCATTTCTTTCTTTGTGTGAGCTTATTTGCATTGTGCATATTTGTCCATTTGTGAACTTCATGTCACTGTCTGCTATAGATCAATACAGAAAGCAAGCAGACAATGATCAGTGCTACTACAGAGATTTCATGCTAGAATGAGCACCTCTAGGTCTGCCTTGCTTTGATGTTCCACTGTGTCATTTCTCAAGAAATAGCACAATCTCTCAATACAAAGCTGTACAGTCAAACTGCATAACCACACAGTGCAGAAATGCAGCCTGCGCAATAATTTTTCAGAGCTTTATCATCGGTGTAAAGAACGAGAATTAGTCGAGGCAGGTCACAAACATGTAATCCTCGAATGCCCAGTTGCTTGAATCACCGTGTATATCTCAGGATGTCTGCAAACCAGTAAGGCATGGAAAACTGGGAAAATAGTCAGAGAACTATTCCATGACTGGAAAACTAAAAAAATGGCAAGCAAGTGGTGAAATAAAAATTAACAAAATAAGTTTACACAATTATACAGTGGCAGTTATCATTCTCATGGCATCACACAGGCCTCTTATGTCATTTCACAGTCAAAGTTGAGTGATCTGTGTTAGGGTGGAGCGATAACTAACTGCATCACTAACACAAATTCTTTCTGAACAGGAATCCTAAATTAAAAGCTTAGATAAGGAGTGATTTCACAGAGCGTAGTGCATGATGCAGTCGTCCGTGTCATTGTTCTTCTGTCCGCGTCTTTTGGTTGTCTACACACCATAATTCGTACGACCTACCCTGCCTTGCTACACTTGTTTAATGCATGATGTGCTCTTGGCAGCCGTATTTTAGCATGGCATGGCATGAGCTGGGGGGAGTTTTTAAGCATTAGTGGTCGTGGTGGTTTGGCATGTAATGGTGCGATGATAATGCTAGTGAAATTTACAATGCCAGTATGAAGTTGAAAGATAAGCTTGTAAAGAATGAGCATGGAAAATGTGCAAGTCCCGAACCAGTTGCATAAAAGTGTTCCCTCAATAATATATGAAGTTGAAGAAATAAGCACAATGCAATTATTGAACAAAATAGCAGCACAGGCTTATTTGTAGCTGATGTTGCAGCTGTTGTATGTGTTTTCTTTGGTCCATTCCTGTTTGCTCTATCCTTTGAACACCACTTGTGAAACTGGTATAACACCTCCTTCTTTATGATATATTTGGTTAATTTTAACATCTGTATTTTGTGTACATGGTCTCATTAAACTACAAATCCTGAATGGTTCAGACGTAGTGTGCTGGCACTAAAGTGTGGCCATTTATTTTAACAATGTTGAATGCATCATATCAAATGACAAATATGCTCAGTAACTGTAATGACAAATATATACATTAGGTATGTTCCTATTTCGTGAAATTTCATCAGACCAAGAGACAGTCACAACGTAACGATGAATCTTTGTGGGCTGAACAGAACAATCAATTTAGTGCTTAGTGATTTCTACAATAGTCTGATATGATGAAATGCAGAAATAAAAGAGGTCAGAGTTAAGCACAGCAACGGACCGCACTGACATGGGGGTCACGACACTTCCACGCTCACAAGCAAGAACGTCCTGGGTAACATGACCAAAACAGAGCTAAACAAACAAACGAAATACACAGACACACACAGGACGACGACGGAAACAAGGCAGCACCCTGAGTAAGTCTTCCGTATCAGTCGCGCTCCAAAGAAACACAGCCAGCAAGGAGATAATCTAACGCGTTGCAGGTTTGTGACACGTTGAAAGTATGACGTCGATTTCTTAAAACGATAACACTGTAAAAGTTGTGCGTGTGGGAGTCCCATGCAGCATAAGGCCATCCTTGCATCAACTTTCTTTCTGTTTACATACCCCACAGTGATCAAACACTTGCACACACGTTGCGCTCATGACACCAGGCTCGAAAGCGTATAAAGGAATGCCCCCGCAATCGAGAGGCAATCTTGATCGTTGCAGTTCACCACATATATCGCACAACAGACGATAAATAAGCGATGGTCGATGCGGATGAAATTATTGCACGCAACCACAATCGACGACCAAACACTGACAATAGCACAACGATCACCTCCGCGAGGATACCTACTTCTGTTTTTCAAATAACATTGCAAACGCTGACTATGTACACCTTTTTAGCGACCATAACAACCATATCTCGCTGAGCTTGTCATTAACAGATACGGAGGTAGATCTAACCACCGATTACCGATACCCTGATCCGCAACTCCGCAACCACCTGCAACAGCGCCATCTCAACTTTTCTTCCGTAACAACCTCATAATAAAAAAATAAAAAAAACAGGAGCCTTCCCTCCCTCGCACTCCTGTCGTCTGCTACTTTCTCCCTCCCCTCAACCGTCGCGTGACAATGTGAATAATGCGCATGCGTTGTGGTCAACCCTTTGGATGGCCCTTCATAGCCGGAGAGATCACGTGATCGATTTAAACCCGACGTCACTAAACCAATGGTTTAAGTCGACTGGTGAATACGGGTAGCAGTGTACAGATCATATAGGAGACGCAGGTCCTACATCTCCTATAATATCTATATTGCTCCTACAAAACCTCTAACTCCTGTGGAACCTACACCACTTATAGGTCCTATATCCAATAACATCATATGAGGATCTACATATAAGATTTTTCAGTAGGGGTTTGAAAGAAAAAAATGAAGAGGTCGACCGAACCACCCTGTCTGATCCGGCGTGGTCACCCAGCTTTCAATATATTAAGATATGGAGCTACACGTACTAGCCAGCCACCAGTAGCTTCACTCAACGACTTTGTCTCCGACAAAAAATAAGGAGAGGAACACCGAACATTATCCGTCATGCTATGCACTTATTGCCGCAAATTCTAAGTGGGTAAGAGGGCGAAATTTCAATTGCAAAGAATGCTAATGTTCAAGGGTAAACAAGCAGCATGCCAACCCAACAAAATACCCTAATTCCATGTGAAGTTATAAGGCACACCAGCTCCTTATGTTCTACCTTTCGAGACATTGGTGTGACATTTAAGTTATGAACACAACAAGCATGTGTTACAGTCACTAAAGAACAGCAGTACAAACAGCTAAATGAAATAAGCTGGAATAATATCAGTTTCTAGTTGAAATGTGCTCCTGCAGAGTGAAGGATTGAAATGATAAAGTGATGCAATGCTGATTGATTATAAAAACTGAAATACTCACTCAGTGTCACGAGAAACCATGCAAAAGAGATGCCTCCTCCTGGATCTTCTTGCAGAAAGTGATCCAAGGTCAAGCGTGTCTTGGATGCCTTTCCACACGACTTGGCCAGGAAGGATGGTGTGCACAGAAGTGACCATCTCTGCTGGAACAGATTGGAACCAAACAAATTATGCAGGGTCAAGAACACGTTAAACATGTTCAACAATCACGACATCATTCAAGTAACACCACATTGACAAGTCATGCGCATATGAAGCACATGATATGTCATATACGCATGTTCTTAGATCTTTTCACCTAGGATACAAAATTTACAGCAGAGTGGTTTAGCAATCAATATCTTGGAGCACTGAAGTATGCAAAGAAGTAAATCTAACACATCAACAAGATAATTTACCTCCAGGTTACATCAGTGGGCATATGCGCATGGAGCTTGCTCAGCTTCTTTTAGCCGGCAGCAGCTTCAAGTAACGGTGATTGGAAATAGTACACAGGATCATTTCCCTTTTTGCGTGCAATAAGGCGAAAGTACGTGTCTTCTGGGAGTACCCCAGGCAAAAATTTTTTAAACTGGTACCAGTTGAACTGTGTTATCGAACAGGGACCAGTGCAACCGGTTCCAGCTCAACTGGTACCAGTTGGGACAACTGGCCTCTGTTCGATAACACAGTTCACCCAGTCCCAGTTGCAACTGGTCCTAGCTGAAACTGGGACCAGAAATCAGTTGGGCCAACTGGTACCAGTTGTGACTAGGACCAGCCAGAAACCAGTTGGCCCAACTGGTTTCTGGCCAGTCCCAATCTGAACTGGTTTCTAACTGGTCGCAGTCTCGACTGGAGCTGGTTGCAAACCTAATTGTTGAACTGGGACCAGTTGAAGTGGCTTGACTTACGGTGGCCTGCTCGGACAGAGGCTAGCTGGTAGGCAACCAGTGCCACTTCGCAGGATCGCTGTTCCCAGCAACGACAGATCCAAAGAACTGCAATGCAAAATTACATTTTATTTGTAATCAAACATTGCACATATTCTAATGTACATGTAGCGTAACTATAATGTAATTAAACGAAAGCAGTAGAGGAAGTACAGAGTTACATGGAATAGATAATATTTCATGGCTGATGGGTCCCTTGCTCGACTACCTTGTGGTCATCTTGAATTATTCAACAAAGTATGTGAGATGTTGTTAATAGCACACGATGGATCGGCATTTTCCTTTGAGCCCAAGCAGCTTAAGGTTTCTGGAAAGTTGAAAAGGCACAAGTAAATATGGATTGAATTGCAACATGTAATTAGAGTGTGCAGTTAATTTGAGCAGTCGTGGCCCCAAAAAGTGTGTGTGTGTGTCGTTGGGAGGAACCGGGAGGTCTGCCTGCCTGATTAGGCGGCATGTTTCTCGGGAAGGGAAAGGTGGTGGAGAGGAAGAGAGGAAAGGGTGAAGTGGAAGACCGAGCGGAATCCGCTCGGGGGGAGGATAGCTGCGTCCATGGGCCGACTTCAGGGGAACTGTGCCGGCATACGCCTATTACACATCTGAGGGAAACCCAGGAAAAAGCCCAGACGGCACAGCCGGCCCGCGGATTCGAACCACGGACCTCCCAGTCTCCAAGCGCACGCGTTACCGCTGCGCCACCGGAGCTGGTGCCCCAAAAAGCACGCAGATCTCTCAACATTTCTGTTGTGGAGTAGTTGGACATATCAACTAAGAGATTCGCCGGCTTTCGGGGGCAATGAGTACTACTCATTGCCCCGAAAGCCGGCAAAGCTCTTAGTTCTACGCTAGTTCGAGAACACCCGTGGTGTGAAGGATGTAAAACACGAGCATGAACGAAGAAATACAAAGACAAAAACACGAGAATGAAACAAGTTGCTGGTAACGTTAACTAGCTACTCGTACATGTTACTCGTAAAACGGCATGCACTTACAGGTGCCACGAACCTGACGCGGAACAAAGAGATGAGGTTCTAGTGGAAGTAATATTTCTAAATGGCGCACAAGGGAAAAGCACTTAAGCATAGTACTCACGATAAAGCGGTATCCACAGTTGTAGTCCAGCTGTAATCCTATAACACCCGCAGCCCGGCCGCTGGCGCTCATTGTACTGTCGCACTGTCGTAACTTACAGACAAATCCTTTCGATTATAAAACCAACGCCTGTGTCACACATCACGCTAATAACGAGCAAAAAAGCGTTGTACAGGCAAGCCGCTAAGCAAGCGACCGTTGCACAGTGAAAGCATCATTCATCACGGTAGCAGGAACGCAGAAAATACAATTATAAGAATTCCAAAATAACATTCGTTAACGCTAATGAAGTTTCCAAAAATTTAAATATGATTTTTTTCTACTAATAAAATTAAAGAGTGATATTAAACGGTAGGAACAACTTATTTATTTACACATGGTAAACAAGACTTTCGTGCACGAGACTGCACTTCTTCAGGTTACAAAAATATAAACATGGTACAGGCACATATATACAGTTGAAGGGGGAGTTCTGGCATGAGAGGGTAACAGGTTGATGGAAAGGATGCAAACAACAGATAAAAATCACAAGAACATAAATACAAAAGCAGGGGTATCAGAAGCGAAACAACGCGAGCCCAAGGGCTTATACACAGGAAACGAGAACACTTGTTGGTGACGTTCGAGGAATTAAGGATAAAAAGGGGGGGTTATGGCGACGGAATGAGGACACGGGTGCGGAGTACAAAGGTGACCAGTGGACCGTGAGAAAGTGAAGACGGAGGTGGTCTCAGGAGAGAGACAAACGAAGAAAAATGTGGAAGTTGCAGAGTAGTGTGTGTGTGTTTATCATTATCTTCTTTTATTTGAAAAATTATATTTACGGGTTCAATAATTGTAGTGGGCCTGCGTGGATGTTCAAACCATGAGGCTTCAGAGACTGGAATTTTCCAATTAAAAAGGATTCGCGATTTTTGCGCTTCATGTCACTGTTATAACCCGATTCAAGGATAACGATTTTGAGGTCTGTACCTAAAGCGTGTCCAGGAAGGTTAAAATGTGTAGAAACGGGAGTAGGATGGTTATTAACAATATCGGATTTATGGCCGTAAAACCTTTCCCTCATGGTGTTCGAGGTTTCTCCAATATACTGAATTTGCGATTTGAGCAACGTCATCTTGGCTACTATGGATGTTACATCCCTTTATACAAACATACCACACGATGAGGGTCTCGATGCGGTGAAAGTTTTTCTTGAATCTTTCCCGTCTGAATTTCTCCAGACATCAGCTGTCCTCTCGCTCCTTGAGCTTGTGCTCATGTACAACAACTTTATATTTAACGAAAAACATTTTGTCCAAATTCAAGGTGCAGCAATGGGGTCACGCGTGTCTCCCAACTATGCGAATCTTTTCATGGGGCAATTCGAAGAAAAAACATTAGCATCCTTCCCGATCAAACCTTTAGTCTTCTTAAGGTACATTGACGACATTTTCATCGTATGGTCGGGTGATGAACCATCCTTAATTGCGTTTTTCAAGCATTTTAACTCCGTACATCAGGCCATCAAGTTCACGTGTAATCTTTCCCACGCATCAGTGAATTTTCTAGACGTGACTGTCTCTATACAGTCTGGTAAGCTGGTCACGAATCTATACAAGAAACCCACTGACAAACGCCAGTACCTTCATTTTAACAGCTACCATCCTAATACTCAGAAGAGGAACATCCCCTTTGGTCAATTTACACGTCTAAAACGCATATGCTCTAACCCAGAAGATTTTGAGGCATGCGCTGAAGAAATGTCCAACGATTTTAGAAAACGAAACTACCCTCCCAACCTTATAAACAATGCTCTCTCCGCGTGCAAATCTCTAGATCGGGATAAATTACTTTCACATGAACCGCGGCAGCAACAAAACCCCTTATCCTTCGTTACCGCCTATAACAAAGCACTGAGTGGCGCAGGGTCCATCTTCACCCGCCATCTCAACATACTTCACAGCGACGAAAAACTTAAAATAATTTTTCCTGCTCCCCCCAATATCACATTCCGTCGATCACGTAACATTCGTAACTTACTAGTTTCATCCCGTCTATCCCGACCAAATCCTGGGTGTTCCCCTTGTGGTAACAAACGCTGCCAAACATGTCATTTCATTAGCCCATGTACATTTATCTCGAGCACCTCAAACTCTTTTATTTTCGAAATCCGACAGGGATTGCACTGCAACTCTTTTAACGTATGTTACCTCATTATGTGCACGAAATGTTGTATTCAGTATATTGGAGAAACCTCGAACACCATGAGGGAAAGGTTTTACGGCCATAAATCCGATATTGTTAATAACCATCCTACACCCGTTTCTACACATTTTAACCTTCCTGGACACGCTTTAGGTACAGACCTCAAAATCGTTATCCTTGAATCGGGTTATAACAGTGACATGAAGCGCAAAAATCGCGAATCCTTTTTAATTGCAAAATTCCAGTCTCTGAAGCCTCATGGTTTGAACATCCACGCAGGCCCACTACAATTATTGAACCCGTAAATATAATTTTTCAAATAAAAGAAGATAATGATAAACACACACACACTACTCTCCAACTTCCACATTTTTCTTCGTTTGTCTCTCTCCTGAGACCACCTCCGTCTTCACTTTCTCACGGTCCACTGGTCACCTTTGTACTCCGCACCCGTGTCCTCATTCCGTCGCCATAACCCCCCCTTTTTATCCTTAATTCCTCGAACGTCACCAACAAGTGTTCTCGTTTCCTGTGTATAAGCCCTTGGGCTCGCGTTGTTTCGCTTCTGATACCCCTGCTTTTGTATTTATGTTCTTGTGATTTTTATCTGTTGTTTGCATCCTTTCCATCAACCTGTTACCCTCTCATGCCAGAACTCCCCCTTCAACTGTATATATGTGCCTGTACCATGTTTACATTTTTGTAACCTGAAGAAGTGCAGTCTCGTGCACGAAAGTCTTGTTTACCATGTGTAAATAAATAAGTTGTTCCTACCGTTTAATATCACTCTTTGATTTACTCACCACCGGCAACTTGACATCGCCTATTTTTTCTACTAATAAAATTACTTTAACTTCGCCTTGCAATCTTTATATTAACATGTCATGGCACTGAAACCGAAACTTCCCCCAAACATGTAAACTTGTCCAGTTCGAACTGGCACCACCTCACTTCCAGTTGCTCACAGACCAACTTCAACTGGTACCATCTAATGAGATACACTGCATACCAACACTGTGCCACCATATGCATGTATACATGTACAGCAATCAGCCATTTATTAAAATTCACTGTTCCCAGCAAGCGTAGCACAATGTCAGATACTGGAATCCAATGCGAAAGTGTGGCAGTCTACCGTAATATCTACAGTCATTTGACCGTAACCAGGATTATTTTATTTTTATTTATTTATTTATTTATTTCCACAAAGTGGAGGAGGCGGGACAAAAAGCTATCAATGTAGCTTGGCAAGGCCCCGACTCCAAAGCAGTACAGCAGCACCCTTCAGCAAATGTATACACATAGGAGGAAACAAAGACGTTTACAAATGTTTGCATAATGCAAATTGTACACTTGAACACAGCTTAATACAACTTTATACAAAGAGTGCAGGCTTGCACCACGCGAAATTCCCGTTTCATAAAAATAGTTTTTTCAGTTCTTTATTTGTAGGTATGGTAGCGTTTGTATCAAAACCAAACTCGTTTAATATTCGGGGTAGTAATACACTCAAGCTTTGCTCACCACATGACGTCCGCACGCCAGGGCAAGTCCACATAGCGTCTCTCCTGGTAGGATAACCCTTGTTATCCAAAATGAGGTTGAACAGAGATAAAAATTCAAGGTTTTTATTCCTAACGGATGACCTGTAAGTACTTAGACATCTAAATTTAAGGAAGTCGGTTGCTCTGATTACTTGGTATTCCTTAAAGAGAACATTGGTCGAATGGTATCTGTCGACATTCGCTATGACACGCATAAATCGCTTCTGGATTTTCTCAATTGAAATCAAATTTTGCTGGATGGTGCTACCCCATACTAAATGGCAGTAATTTAATACGGGCACACTACTGTCTTATTTACGTGATAACAGTCATAATAAGGGCATATTTCATTGGTGCCGTAATAATTACACTACTTCGACCGTATTTCCAATTACAGTAGCATACCTGTTCTTTTTACGTCAAAAATAGATTTTGACCGTAAAATTTACGGCAATTTTTTACAGTGCATATACGAGATCATCTACCACTCCAGTACATTTCCGTATCCTGCTCCTTTGCGCATGTGACACAGTTGGGTGGTGTTTATCCTCGTGTCTCTGTATCCGTACCGTGTGTCCGTGCATTGTAATACGGAGTTCGTACACTCTTTTGGTTAAACAGGAAGCGACCTTCACATCTCCGTGCTGTAGATCAAGATTAACAGGTATGAACAGATGAATGCAACAATGCATCTCCTGTTGTTGGGCCCGCGAAAAAAAGATTTCTTCATGGGACGAGCGGCCATGATGGTGTGAGTGTTAGCAGGAACCAACTGTGCACAAACGATGTTGTGTTTTGTTGCAATGGACCTATAACGGCCTCTCATTGAATAAATGCAAACGTCTAATCACATAGATGTACGTATAGCTCTAGGTGAGAAATGGGCCTTATGTGAGCCTTTCTAATTTCTTTGTGGTCATCACGACGCCTTTCTGTTTGGAGTTGTCAAAATCTGTGATAACTGTATGTATTTGGAATTGATACGATTCATTAAATCTGATACGCTTTATTTTTCTGTGTTCTCGTCTGGTATTGTTGACACTGCGCGGAAAAGGGAATACAAGACAAGCGCAGTGGGCCAATATAAACGTGCATGGCTAATTATGCACTACTTATTATTCATGCTAGTGACGTCGTCTCTGACGTCATTTATTTACAATCGTAGTAGTCCGCGCGACGGATGGATGGCGCTGACGGTCTCTATCATGGCGTCATTCTGAAGACACAGGGGCCTATGGGAGTTGCGCTACCTGTTTAAATATACCTTGCAGCCACAGTACAACAAGTACGAATCTAAGCGGCAGAGTTGGAAAGAGTAGCCGAGACGAAAAAGAAAGAGGAAAAAGAAAGGAAGAAACATGCCGGCGAAATAAATTACCAAGTTCATGAAATATGAAATATCCGAGTGTTATACATGTGTAATGGTGGGGCCTTCTGATAAGGAATTAGAGGCCGTTAATTGTGACAATCCTGTATTACCATGACAGTAACATAAAGTAATCATGGTTTGACAGCGTATGCTACTGCTCTGATTAATGTTAGCCATACGCATATTGCACGACAATCCACATCTCTTTTTATGCTTTGTTGGTTGAAGAAGAACAGGTTCCCTTCTCTTTTTCGGAACAGTTCCTCTGTTTTATGTAGTCGATTTTTTCATGCTGACGGTCAGAACTTATTTCAAAAATATCAATACTGTGCAACTATAAATAAAGGTATCTGATTAGATTGATAATACAATTTGGAGCAGTGGCTTCTACATTTTGCAGCAAGCAGGTTTGGGCTGTGTCCAACTTACTATCGATAGTTCAAAATGGCGATGGTTTTGAGCAAAACTATCGATAGCTAAGTGAGTAGTCGTCTCAACCATCGATATTACTATCGATAGTGTTTGGATGACTATCGCCCATCACTACTGCATGCCATAATTGAAACGTCATAATTGAAACAAAAATCATGCTTTGCTACCCATACAGTGTGCGTGTGCGTGTGCTGATAATTTTTGTAATATGCCATCACACATTGTAAGGAAATGTGTAAGAACAATGCATGAAGCGCAGCGCATTTTTCCAGGAAGCTTTCAAGTTGGAAGGGTTGAAGCAGTGGTTCTGGATCTGGTCACACCAAATGGTTTAAATGCAGATGTCTTCGTGTCGTCCGTATTATGCAATTTTATATCTGGCATAGTTGATAACCAATGCTTTAAAGTGCCATTCCACACTCGGAAAACGACGATTATTTTATTTGGTTTATAAAAGCAAGGTGCCTCAAGGAATATATATGCGAAATTTGAGTTCTGTTTACGAAAGCTGTGCATTTCTGTCAAGTTTTGAAGTCTGCTGAGCCCCGACAAGTTTCGATGACACAAGGAGCGGGTGACATAATCATAAGCCCACAAATTGCAAATGATGTCAGGTTCTGGAGACGGCACTCTTCTCCTAGCAACAACGCAGGCGTCCGGAGAGGGTCACGTGGAGGAGAAGTCACGTGACGCAGATCGAAAGAGGGGGAAATGGGAGAGGTGGCTTCTCCCTCCTTGTGTTCCAAAGTTTTCTCGAAGTTTGGAGCGGTCGGTTGGGTATGTCACGTGGGGCTCCGCTAACGGAGTGCAGAAAGTGAGCCCTCCGGAAGACGCGAGGGGCAACAACGTGGCCAGATGAGAGCCGGACGCTCCGTCAGAGCATAACATGACGTCACAAACGATGAAAGAAGAAAGTCAATTTTTTAGCGACGAGAAATAGGGGCACTCGGTTAGACACAGAAAAGGAAAGACGGGTCGCATTTTCTGTGTCTAACCGAGTGTCCCTATTTCTCTCGCTAAAAAATGGAGTTGTACCAACCGGCCCTACTCTTTCTGTTAAAGAAGAAAGTCACTGGAAAGGTTAGCCAGCTGTAGGACTCGAAACTACATCTTCTAGATTGCCAGTCCAAGGCTGTACCACCTGCGCTAAGCTAACACACCATCTCAGCGACTTCCAAGGGTGCATCATCTGAAGGGACAAACCAGCCACTCTCTCTCACTCATCCTCCTTTCATTCTTACATTTTTGCTCACTCATACACACATTCATACGAAGGCAACTGTTGAACAAGAGAGAGCTGATGTCCTAGAGGCCCTGGACCAGTAATCCAGAAGATGTGGGTTCGAGTCCTACAGCTGGCTAACCTTTTCAGTGACTTTCTTCTTTCATCGTTAATTTCTTAGGCAATTTGAGGCTTTGTATGTATTTGTCGTTTCTATGTAGTTCCAGCCTCATGACATCCAGTGCTCTCCTGTTATGACGTCACAGTTCCCAAAAGTAAAAAATACTTACTCTAGCTTTCGCATTACGTAGAGCCAAAATATTTTGCAGGAATGTAAAGTGAGACGAGAAGATTTTAGTAACAGAACTTTGGTAGGATTCTGAAGGGCACGAGATTTAGTCCGTAGTGGTACTTTAACGTTGTCTTCGTGTCACGTGTTTTGTCGTCATGATTCTGAATCGTGGTTGTGGTGGATGTGGTTACAGAGTGAGTGGCTTGTGGTTCTGAAAACTTGACAGAGTCGAGCATGCCTTATGGATTCCCACAAAAGGTACACACGTGTCAACGTGGTGTTGGGGTACAGGTAGGTTCCTTGAGGTAGTGCCAACAAGATCAAGGGTTTATCTTGGATAAGGGCCACAAAAGCACAAGGGCAACTCAGCAGCCGGGCAACCAGCCTGACCTTCCTGCCTAAAAAGAAGACACATCCTTGCGCCAGAAAACTCCAAACTCCCTGCCGAACAACTACCGTTATTCGCCGGTCTTTGTGGCTTCGCAACGGTTATCAAAGATGGACGCCTTATATTTGGGGAGTGACTCTTTCGGGTCAAACCCGATTCTGGCCGGTTATTTCCCCCCGAACTGACCTCCCACCAATTCGGGTTGAACCCAATTTCTCCCCAAATTTCAGACACTATATGAAACCCTCACGTGACGTTTCCACTCAAGACGAACAAAGCTAGCGCATGTAAGAGTAGGTCACTTAGGTTCCCAGCAATACACCCATATGTGTCCGCACTCCCAAGCAGAGCAATGCCTTGGCACCGATATTGGCAATGTCGGCCCATTATTTGTGCCAATATTGGTCCTTATATTGCAAATATAGAGATAGGAAATAATATAGGAAAGGTTTTAATGAACAAGATGATAAACAAACACACTCCTAACACCCTAAGGCACAATTATCGCTCGATTTCACCTCGAATTACAGGTTGAAAAATAGCGCCCAATTTTTACCCCTCGAATCTGAGAAAGGCATTTAACCCGAAAAACGCACTCCCTACTTATATTGTTGGCACAACTTCGAAGATAGATTTGTTCTGAGTTGTTCTCAGGCCCCAAAAGGACCTGAGAACAACTGCTGCTTCGTAGAATGCATGGTGGGAGCCACGTGATGTTAAAGTTTGTGTTTTGCACCGTTCTTGCTCCAAAATAAAATCAGTGATGAAGATGCGTGCTCATTGGAAGGCTGTGGTTTTGAACAACGCTGAGGATGCCAGCGGCTTGGTGCCCTGTTTCTGTGGCTTGCATTTAAGAAATTTCATGTGACGTCTTGAGGTTGCAGTTGGGTGTAAGTCTAAATGGACTAATTAAATTAGAAACCGTTAATCGAATCCAAAACACCGGAGGGTATAAGAGAGAAAGAGAGAAACTGATGTTCTGAGGCTGGAACAACATAGAAGGGACAGATACAAACGGGAGGTTATCTAGGTATCTCGCGGAAAGAGCCCTTGTATATTTTAACCAAAGTATCGCGTCAGAAAAGAAAATGGAAAGAAATAAACAGCAACAACACAAAACAAAATCTTACACACTCGCAATCACAAATTTAAAAGTCATCTGCGATAAACCTCTACCCGAGAAACGTCATCATGACGTTGGTAGACATACTGAAACCGAAACAAGTCGGAAGGGGCCGGGTTCCATGAATGGGCGGCGAAAGTGTCCCGTAAAATAACTTCATGTTGTTTCTATTGTCTCGTGCACACTCATTTCGCACGTGCTGTAACAAGCTACAAGGCAAGAAAAGCGTTCAGTTGTTGAGGAAACATGTGGAAACAATTAAACCACCCATCCCCAGAAAATCTGGACAGCAACGCCTTGCGCCATCTTGTGGCCGCCGCGCGAAACTAGTCAAAAATACAATGGGAAAGTAGTAGTAGTAGTATCAGGGGGGAGCCCTTCTGAGCCCATTTGAACAGAGATCGTCGTTGGGTACCAAATGGCATCGGTCCCCTAGAGGTTGAGCATTTTGGACGACTAATACATGGGAGGTATAGGAAAATGTACTCCAACGAGACAGCTTTATGAGTTAATATCTCAGGCTGTGATGAAGATATCACATTTTTCCCCGGGATATAGTTTCAGGGGTAAATGGGAAATCAAAATTTATTGTTACCGCCTGCGGTTCCCTGAGCCAAAAAGTCTCAAATGACAGATATGTATGACGAGAAGATATGTTTGGCTTGACCACAAAGAGGCAAGGCATAGCGTGCAAGCCGCCTTCAAGGGTTGCTGATGTCCGCTGCTGAGCTTGCGGTATTGGTCGTGGTTTTGTTTTCCTTTTTTTGTGTGTGTTTTGTATAATCTTCTGTTGATGGGCGCATGTATTCACAAATTCACAGAGAGATGACTTGCGCTAAGCAACATTGGTGACCGTTCCTGCTCCAAGTGAATTAATTAACTGGGAATTGGTTAACTATTTATTTGATGTCACTTTCTGTCCACTAATTATTCACTTTCACGGTAAGTGGTACTTATGTGGATACTCAATGAATGAGTTCATAATGAAGTACTTAATTAACCGATCAGGTAATTAATGTAGTAATTAGTCACTTGAATTCGGTAAGTGATAGTTACGTGAATAATGAATTAGTTCATAAATAGCGAATTAATTAATGGACTAGCCATTTGAATTAGTTAACGTAGTTGTCATTTCATTCATTAGTAGCTGTTCATTAATTGACCTATTAATTAGTTAATCAACTAAGTACCTAGCTCATCCGTCACAACCCTTACAAACTATTCGCTAATTACTGAATGAATAATCACGTTACTTATAATTAAGTGGCTAATTAGGAGCCAATGAATTAAAGATGTAACTTAGTATCAGTGCACAAATATCAGTTTCATGTAAGTCTTGCGTCTTCTTTTGCGCGTGTACAATAGCCTGCATAAAGGATTTCATATATTTTTTTATAGCTCGTCGCACTTTTGCTCGCTCACGTGACCAAAAATGCAACCAGCACAAAACGCTTTTTGTCTGTCTCCAGACGAAAAGAGACAGATAAGCGGCGTCGCTATCACCTTTTGTCTTTCCCGTTGAGCTCTGCCTTTCGCAGAGCCCTGAGCGCTGATAACAGCGGCTGGAACAGAATATCGCAATTCATCATTCCCCAATTTTTTTCGGCAGGCTTAACTTTCAGAAAACAGCTCTCCAGGCTGCAAACACGTATCTTGTCAGTTTTGCGTTGGAATTCATGAAGTGGGCAGCTGAGTGCATTGAGTAATGGTGGTCATACGCACTGAAATAAACGTACGACACCATTGCGTTTGGTTATGAGTAGATCTCGCTATTAAACGTTTACACGTCGAAACGTTTAAACGTTTTCTGAAGAAATGCGTTTTGTAACACGTTTCCCAGATTAAACGTTTTCTTAAAACACGTTTAAACGCGTTCTGTTATATATACGTTCAACAGCACGTATACGTATTTAAACGTTTTCCCAGGATACGTTTAAACATTGCAGAGGCAGTAACCAAGTGCAGGGGATGAAAAATTGGACGGACGACAAGGCACTAACTAGCAACCACAGTTTATTTAGACGACAAGACACACAATGACACTAAACACATGCACGGTTCAAACGAACCCGTCAGAAACCAGTAAAGACTTGTTCGGCTGCACCGCTTAATTAACATCGATAAAATTTTTCACCTTATCGGTTAGTGTTACAGACGTTGAACTGACACACTTTTTTCCTGCTTTCGTAATCTCAAGCGCATCTAAATACATTAACGCTCCAACCTTCTTTGATCTACGTAACACCGCAGTTTTGTTCCATTCCCCCCCACAGCCACCTCAGTTAACCCAAATGCCTTCCCAGTGGAATGTCCAGACACTTTTGCCGGCTGACGCGCTCCATTAATGTAATGTTAACACACATTGATATCTGGCCGATACAGACCCTCCCACATTTTAAAGGTATACAATAAACAGCCTCCACACAACAATCTACATAAGTATTCTCATGGTTGATTTGACATCCAGTTCTTACTTCCTTATTTACATTTTTCATCATGCTAGATAAGTTCCAACCTTTCTTAAACACCACATCAACACCAAATTTTCTAGACAATATCTTTAACCGATGCGCGGCTTTGTGAACATACTGCACCACTCCGAAATTACGATTTCTTTCATTTTCGTCACTTGAATCATCTTTCCCGAACTTAGTTAACATCCTGCCAACCACATCTTGAACAACACCCTCCGGGGATTCCGCCTGCTCTAATCTCATCAGTTGGCCCAAACAGCTGTTCAACACCTTATGCACACACGACTTTTTTAATGCAGCCCCAAGAACATTTTGTGCGACCGCATTTTTTACAGATTTTGAAATGGAGGATTCAAAAGGCATTAGCGGTTTCCGGCACCTTTGTTTGTATTCCCAGCAGATGCCCCTCTCATGACACTCAATTTCAATATCTCAAAACTGAATGACACCTTCCACCAACTCCTCCAAAATGAACATCACACCCTTCTCCCAGCTTATTAAACAATTCTAACAAAACAGCGCCATTCACATTCTCCGTGGTCCATATAAAAAAATCATTGACGTACCTAAATATTTTCCTTACTCCTAATCCCTCCTTTTCAACCCCTGACAGAACTAAGTGGTCGAACTCCCAGCCCAACCAGCCCGGTACCTTGCACTCTTCAGTACGTTTAAACGTTTTCGTTTGCATAAACATACAGCGGCACGTATACGTATATAAACTTTTATTATTATAAAGAAGTGAACTGCGAATTTTCGTTTTTTTCCTTTCCTCCTCTAAAGACTATAGCTTACTTTCTTTGAAAGACAGTGCAGGGTATCGTTAAAGTGGCATGTTACTTTGTCCCACTCATTTGTGATCTTCTTATGTTTAATAAAGATCAGTCACAACGAAGGGCGCATTCTACATTCCGTTTCTTGGTGGTTAAGAGACCGTTGCCACGACTCCGTTCGCAGCGTACACCAAACTTCGCTCCGCGTGCACTCGTGGCATTGGGATCGCTGACACTCCAAAAACGGAGCTCTATCTCATCGATATTGCCCGGCAGAATTACAATTCTGGGTGTTATCGTTTTCACCATCCCAATTTGTTCATAACGTGAGGTGTACGGCTGTTTGTGAGAATTCGCGTCAGTGTATGATGCCACAAAAGTCGTGCTCATCTCTTTTTTCCCACTCTGGTGCAAGAATGATATCATTTGGAGCAGTGATTGCTTTTTAGTGCGTAACTGGCAAATGTTCTGGTTTTAGTGTGCAGTAGTGGGAACCAGTAGGAAAGAGCAGGCTACATGCTTCAGGCAGGCTGCAGGTCGCTCGAGGTCATAATTTTCCGCGTTGGTCTTTTCACAAAAATACTACTCGCGTAAAGAAGATAAATACAGAATTTTTAGTATAATCTACCCGAAAGATTCAATCGTCATCACCGCCGTTACAAGCTCGAAATGTTTTGAACTGTCGTGAAATACGTCGGTTCATAATGAAATGTACGTCGAAAATGAACACAAATAGGGTCGCTTAAAAGCCAAATATGAACTGGAGTAATACGCTACTTATAAGACTGTGAAAAACTGGCGTAGTTGGTAATTACTGATGGGAACCAAGGACGCGCCACCCATAACGAGGACAACTTCTGTCTCTGTCCCCGTAACGCCTGGCGCGTCCATGTCTCCCATTAATAAAGATAAGAAGTTGCTTAAACAGCTATCCGTTTCGAAAGGCGTTGCGTTTCGTACTAACAAGGCGTTTAAACGCTATACCTTGACATAACGTCCAAACGCTCCAGTTTAACGTTTCACATTAACGACATGTTTCAACGTTTCGCATTACACAAAACGTTTAAACGTTTCATAAGGAAAGGTTTTTCGGGCTATACGTTAATTTAAACGGCGTATGAAACGTTTAAAAGGAAACTTTTTAAACGAAAACCAGAAAAACGTTTTAGATGCGACTTATCATCTGTGTATTTAAATTATCTCCTGTTCGTGGGAAGATGAGAGCGTCAGCAAAGGGTGGCACAGAACGAGGCCTCAGAGGGACCGGCGTCTGCAAGAGCCTGCGGCGTCTGACTTTGTCGCGTGTTAAAGAACCCTCAGGTGGGAAAAATTCACCCACAGACCGACCATTGTGGCGTTGATCATGATCACAGTTGTCTCCCGACGCAAAGCCGTGAATTAGATATTAGGTAATTCACGGCATTTATAACCACTGACGTTTACGTGTTCGTTGGCTGTTCTTGGGGACAGATACAAAGTACCTCCTCCAATACATTCCATCGTGTAAAGCCAGAAAAGTAAGGAGTAACGTCTCTGCGAGTAATACCAAAAAACCCTATCCTTTGAAAGCAAGGCAGAAATCTGCTTTCAAGATAAGTCCCAAGTCTGTCCTTCAATGCTGGTTATCATCAGACGGGACGCGCGGTTTTCTGTGATACTTCCGTCTCACCCTTGCGAATTATTCCTCCTTTCCTCCCCACCTGTCGTGTCTAATGTTTCCCTTATTGCGCATGTGATGTTAGGGAAAGCCCTCACTTTAGGAGCGCCTGTCCCGATTTTCTGGCCATGTGCAACGCTTCGTATCTTAAATTATCATAATAACACAGTTCATAACTCATCAGTAGGATTCCGACTTTTCGGATTTATCCGATAGACTCCGATAAACCCCCTCCGATGTTTTTTTGCAAAATATCGGATTTATCCGATAAACTCCTATTTTTAAACTCCAACGCCCACGGGGCGGCCTTAAGGGTTTTCCCGTTTCCTTCTTCCTTTGTCCCCCTTCTTCGACACCTAGTTTTCGATTTCAAGCTGATTCACAAATAAAAAAAGAAAGGTAAGGAGTGGTAGCCTCCTTCAGGGTCGCTGGGCACATCAATGGCCCAAAAGGCGGATACTCTCCCACCTGTTCTATGTATCCTTGACCCTAGTGACCCTACTTGACTCTGGTTACTGGACTAGTTTGGCACAGAAGAGTTCTGTGTTCGTAACAACTGCCTCTCATTTTGAGTCTGGGCACTATTCACAATATGTGCAAATACGCTTGTTTGTATTTCAATAGCTCTGGGTATTATCCGTGTGTCACATCGTGACGTCCCAGTCACTTTTGCAAATCTTTCCTTGCATTGTCTCTGCGATGACTGCTCCGCAATACTACGAGATCGGCGCCGTTCATATTTCATACTTTTTAATCCTCCGAGAAACTCCGAATTTCCGAAAAGTTGAAAACTCCGATAAACACACTCCGAATTTTTCAAAATGAAAGCTCCGAAAACTCGTAACCCTACTCAAGGGTCTTACGCAATGCATGTCATACGATGCGTATGTCATCCGATTATGGGTCCATGCCCATAAGATAAGATGGCATGTGTTGTGTACACAACTTCTGAATGAAAAACACTTGACGGAGAGATCTATTTTAACAGAAGCACAAACTACCACACCACAAACCAGAGTTGTAATGCCGTACAAATATCGCATCCAAAGTTGTTCGCGTGTTGTCGAATAACTGTTACCGGTATATTCGTTGGGTTACTGGTTCTCAGTTGTATTTGTGCTGTATCTCTGCTTTTTCTTCTTTTTTTTTTCAAATGTCCCGCTCCCCTCTATAATACTTCTGCCCTGAGGGTAATAAAAAATCATAATCGATGCATTGGCGGATCTGACGGAAATGCGTTCATTAAAACTTGAAAACCTTTTTGAAACTCCCCTTCACAACGCTACACAACCCTTCACACGACCGTACACAACGCTAACGCAAGACAGCATCCGCAGACAAACGACCCTTTCGGGCCTCCTCCGATTCAACTTGGCGGCGCCGTCTCGCAGCCTCAGACTTCTTTCGCCGGCGCTCCTCCGCACAGCTTTCATAACCCATGGCACGCCCACGCAGATACGTCTGAACCGGTCGACCACTGCAGCTGCACCGACGCGTCGCGTTCTCCACGCACCTTCTGCTTCACTCTCCACTCGCCGCGCCGCGGTTACAGACAGACCACGCCGCGATTCTTTCGTAGCGAGGACTCTAATACTAGCATTAATAGATAATTCCTTAGTGGGCAGTCAAGTTCCTGGGGTTGTCAGAGACAGGCGATGTGGTATCGGAGGGTTTCCGCCGTCCACAATGTCTGAGGCTGCTCAGGAGACCGGTATACCGCAGGTAGTTGAGAAGCTCTGCAGTCATATCATCGCTGGAATTTTAACGCGTTCCTTCAAAGAGAGAGGGAGAGCAACGTTTATTTAACAGTTGTTGGACAGCAGGGAAGAGTCGCATTTGGTGGCCTGTTATTCCCTGACGACTTCTTCAGAACCTGAAGAACGGAATGTCGCGACCTGTGAGGGGAAGACTCAATTTTTTCTGCATTGACCTTTTTGACGATTCCACGCTACTGACATTGTAACATGAAGTATAGTTCCTCTTAATTACTAGTTTCCAGAGTCAATAACGGTTTGAGTAACCGCACTCAGTGAGCATTTCAAGTGCCGACGATGAGCAGTCCCAAGGCACAACCGAGGACGGGCAAGTCTCCTTACTCCCTTGTATGCCCTTGTTCAGGAATTCGTGCCGCTGGCTATAAAGCACACGTACAGCTCCGAAATGAAAGAAAAGTAAAAGAAATGTGGCTTAGGTCCGCAGAGGCAACCATAGTCGTTTAATGTGCTTAAAGAATTGAAAGGTTAACGCTCCGCTGCGGTCTCAGAAAGTACTGTTCGTACACTGTGGCGACTGTAGTGAGGGGGGTGGGATCGCCTCCCAATCAGCAAGCTACACATTATGTTCTCCCTCCCCCTACGTGCTTCGACAAAGGACCCCACCCCCCTCCCAAAGTCAGAGCTGTATCCACTCCTGTTTGTGGCATGCTGTTGAAACGGATGCTAGTACCGCTGTTATGCGTTACCTAAGTGGATTAGATGACTGCACGTTTTCCCTGTATAGATGTCGCGTCATAGTTGCTTTTCATCACATGCTTTTTGATGCGCTATCAAGATTACTGCCAAGCGTAACACACGCACACAAACAGAATCATAAGGACGTATCTTGACAGCATTTCCTGCGCTTGCGATGGCCCGATACGTCGCGCCTGATAACGATAACAGTTCCCGCTTTCTTTTTAAGTTTTCTTTCAATCCCTCATAGACGCCCCCTTACGTTGCATCTTCTGCCGATTCACGTGATGTTCCTAACCGGTCATCGTCATTTGTCACTGAGGCTGGTGACGTCGAGCACTCATGGGTATATCAAGTGCCGCGTCCGAGGTTAGGCCACTTTCTCCTCAGTCGCTTGGTAAGTTGCTGCTCGCTTTTGTTCTTCCCGAAGGTTTTGTACGTCTTGAAGGGGGTGCGGCAATCTTAGGTGGGTTGTTGACAGTAGTTTTTGCTAGAATTTCGCGACGGGTTTTGTGCGTTTGCTTGTCGTCAATTTAGCGTTCCCGATGTCGCATCTTTGGGATAGCGGTGCATACGCTAAATGAATTTTAGGAGTGCTTAAAGCCTTGATCTTTTTCAGGATTGCCGATTTATCTTTTGTGCGTGCCACCGCATGGATCTGCGCTGGATGTGCTCTGTGTGACGTCTTCGCTGGATGTGTTGTCTATGTACTTTGGAGGCTCTACTGTGTCGTCGCTGGAGCTACTCTGCCTACGGTGGATCGCCGGTGACGGTCAGGCGGGGTTGAGTTCTTTCTTAGCCGAATACGGCCTGTTTCCTCGCACCCTCTAAGAAACTGTTGAATCTCATTTGGCACATACTGGATAGAATTAATGTCGTGGCCTGTATACGGGTATGGCTTACGCCTTGGTCGAGGAACTGTAAAAATGGAGAGCTGCTCTTGTCTCCAGCGTGCCTTTAAGAGTAGGTGCGCCGTATCGTTTCATGTGAGCTTTCATTAGTCCGAGTTCGTGACGTTGCAGTTAATGTCGTACCGAGCTCTTAACTGATTAGCCTTGGTTACGCGTGCGCCATATAAAGCTGTACAGGTCCAGGAAATTTTTACGGAACACGGGAGCAGTGCCTTTTCTCCTCGGTACGACACCCTAGCGGGAAGTTGGCTAAATCAGGCCATTTCACTGTCTCTGAGGGGGTGGACGATTATGCTCTTGGCGACGCACTGCGGTATTTTTATTTATGGTAGTACCTCAAGGCGCCCCATTAGGGAATTGCATGATGGGAGTAAGCGAACATAGAAGTTTACACAAGTAGAAATATAAATAACGCGGAAATATTAAATACACACGAAATTGGCTAGTTCTCGCTTGAGTACAATGAAATCATTAATCATAACAATGTTCTGAGGAAGACGGTCCCACTCGTTGGATGTGCACGGGAAAAATGAACCAGAAAATTGGTCAGTGTTGCATAGAAAACGCTCAACCTTAAGAATGTGGTCATGTCTCGGCGATGTATAGCAAGCAGATGTTATGAAATTAGGTCGTAAAAATGTTGTCAAAAAGACGGTGGTAGAAACTTCCGGCGTAACACAAGATCAATCAAGCTATCTCTCGACCTTCCTGATGAAATGCTAGAAGCATAGTAATAGACATTAGGTATGAACCGTGCGGCACTGTTTTAGAAAGATTCTAGTAAGTTAAATAGTGTAAATGTAGATCCCAGATAGAGGAAGCGTACTCTAATTTACGACGAATAAGGGTAGTGTATGCTAGTCTTTTAACAGGTGGTAGCGCATGCTTTAAATTACGGCGTAGGAATCAGTTTACGGTTACCTTCGTTCCTAATTGCATTCACGTGAGCCGTCCAACTAAGATTCGACACTAGATGAATCCCTAGGTATTCATGAGTCAGATTTAGAAATAGGACAAGTAATGTGTAATAAGCGTTAGAAGGTTGTCTAGAACGCGTGAAAGAAACGTGCGAGCATTTAGACGCATTAAGGGAAAGCTTCCAGTTGGAACACCACGTGGAAATGAGATCAAGGTCATGTTGAAGTGCTAGCTGATCAGTAACAGATGTGCTGCGGTAGAGAACAATCATCTGCTAACAGGCCAATACTTGAAGACGGGGGATTAGGAAGATCGTTAATAAAGATTAGGAAAAGAATTGGTCCAAGTACTAACCCCTGGGGTACCCCGGATAACACAGGTAATAGAGCAGAAAGGGCATAATTTGCCAGCTTTATTTGGTAACGGTCGTGGAGGTAATTTTTGAACCAGCTAAGAACAAGGGGATGTAAGTTAAGTACCGATAACTTATAAAGACCTGTGTGAATGACAGTATCGAATGCTTTGGAGAATTCTAAAAATATGGCGTCTGTGCGAATGTTATTGTCTAAGTTCAACTGAATGTCATGTATGAAGCAAGCTAATTGGGTGTCGCATGAGTAGCCCTTTCAAAAGTCGTGTTGGTTACGGTGAAAAATATTTAACTCAAGGTGGGTGGAGACACGCGAGAATATATGTTCAAGGATTTTGCATGGGGCACTAGTTAAAGCTATCGGATGATACTACAGTGTATCCACTTTATCGCCTTTTTTAAAGAGTGGAACTATCTTTGACGAACGCCAGTTCGTAGGAACATGCCGGAGGCAAGCGATTGAGAAAAGTATTGGGATGAGAACCTTTGTAACATTTTAACATTGATGTAATCAAGGCCACAGGCGAATGACGGCTTCATATTTACAGTGACATTCTCAATACCATTAGGTGTGATATTAATTGCACACATAGGAAAGAAGTTGGTATGGCCGCGTCAATATGGTTGAAAACGAGAATCAACAAAAACACTAGCAAATGCACTGTTAAAAATGTTACAGGAAATGAAATCGGGAACAACTGCACTATCGGCATCTTTCAGAGAAATCGCCTTGTTTGGCTTTATATTAATAACAGGCCAAAAAATTTTGCATTAATTGTAAACGTGTTAGTATCTTGGCACAGTTGCGGTAAAGAGCAGATCCTGACTCACAGCCACTTTTCGCCTGACTGAAGTCTCTTTTTCTTGTTTCTCAATTTAAGTTCCGACGTATACCAGCGCTACGTACGAGTACCCCTTACTGTGCAAGAGGGGACGAACTCCTCTACAAGCTGAATTTTAGTTTTGAAAGTTACCAGTTATGATGAATGGAATAGCAGCTGAAAGATGGGAAAAACAATGCGAGCCCCCTCATTAATTTTTATCAAAGTTGGCCTTATCATATACCTTAATGGTTTTCCTTTTATTTCATTTAGTTTATTTCGTTCATACGTAACATGAACGCCGAGTGTCCGGCAAAAAGCACCCTAGCTACTTGACTAAGGCCGGGCACCCGGTTGCAGTGCAGCAGTTTCAATAAGCTAAGCAAGAAACCTATAAGGAACACAATGTTGTACACATAAGCTCATCCATAATACATTGGCGTCAACTTCAAAAAAAAAACTAAACAAAACAGGTCACGAAGAGCAATCAGTAACGATCGACTTGAGCGTGCCATTGATTTCCACACTGGGTTCAGGGGTATCCTTCCGGAGAAAATGGTTTATTAGTTTCTTGCAAGTTGTGTGGTGTGTAAACAGGTCCGTGCCAGCATCCATGAAGTCCTTTAACAAACGCGGAAGCGTCACTGTGAGCGACTGTAGGCCATATGATGGGCGAGAAAAAGGTACCATCCATTTGTTTGAGTCACGGGAAGGGTTGGCGTGCCTCCTTTCAAATTTGCGAGACCCTGGAAGTATATATTGTACTTAACAGCTTTTCAAAAATTTACTAAGTAGGAACAAATGTAACTCTTTGATTGGGATCATGGCATACCGCCTGAAAAGTTCTGTAGTATGAGCATCTAAGCTAACGTTTGCGATCATTCGAACTGCTTTTTTCTGCAGCCTGGATAAGGAGTGGATGTTTGTTTCTGTGGTGTTACCCCCAGTGATGGCCGCAAACTACTTCTACAGTAGAACTATAACTACTTCGTGATGGAGTAGTTTAACTAGTAGTTCAACTACTTTGCAGATGAGTAGTTCAACTACTTTGCAGATGAGTAGTTCAACTACTTTGCAGATGAGTAGTTCAACTACTTTGCAGATGAGTAGTTCAACTACTTTGCAGATGAGTAGTTCAACTACTTTGCAGATGAGTAGTTCAACTACTTTGCAGATGAGTAGTTCAACTACTTTGCAGATGAGTAGTTCAACTACTTTGCAGATGAGTAGTTCAACTACATTTCAGTAGTTAAAGTAGTTTTAACTACCTCTAACTACATAACATTGTCGCTCAACACCAATCCCTTGTAGTGTTCATGGACACCTAAATATGAATCGCAAGCAATGATAAACTTTGGCTCAAGCCACTGCTACGATCGTCAAATACCAGTGATGGGCAAAGTACCTCAAAATTGTAATTAAACTAAAGTACCTGGTGTCATTAGTAATATTATACACTGACTGATCCCAGATCCCACCCACCCCTAGTGTGGTGTTCCGCTATTAACCTTCGGGTATAAGAGGCTAGATAATTTCAGGGGGGGGGGGGGGAAGTACAAGCCAACAGATTATACATATCTGGGCATTCCTTGCTGCTTTTTGTAATACATCTTTAAAAAAAATATGAACAAAATTAAAATGGATGAAACACGTTGTTAGCCATTTTTATAAGACTATGATATGCAGCAATGTAATCGTTGACTAAAAAAAAAACTTAAAATGTAAAAACTGAAAGCAGGTGTGTCTTTCAGAGTGTTCATCGTGTAATGCAATCACAGTGATACAAATTGATTGATTGCCAATGAAGCAAACAATATAAAAAAGCATCCTGCATTGGGAGACCTGAAATGACAATCGACCAAGTCATTGTGCTGCCGGCTGCAGTATCATAACGTGTGCATTCCAGTCGTTTGACGTAACCATAGAAGCGTTGATACTTTTTCAACATTTCAAGCCTCTCAACAATAATTTCCTTCAACAAATATGCTCTTCAAATGCACAATCCTTTTGTTAAAACGTCATACTGGGAATCTTGGTACTGCATCCCCCCACTAGAAGCACTAAAATGACGGCAAAACGACAAACTCGGATATCTAGCCCTCATTATATCTATGCGTTTTCGTCGTCTTGTCATTTTAGCACTTTTAGTAGGGTACACCTTTGATACTCCTTTAATATTTTGTCTGGAGTCCAAGTTTGGGTACTTGATGGGAAAATACTCGGAAAAGTACTTTTAGTACAGTACAAAGTACAGGATTCGAAATGTACTAAAACTACAAGCACACAAAAATGTACTTGAAGTACTACTTGGTACTTCAAATACTGCCCAACACTGTCAAATACAAAGCTTGCGGCGGGATTCTTTCTGTACCCACGCGATAAACCAAGTTGCAGAATTATATCACAGCAAATGAGGCTTCACTGGACAAGCATTAAGAGTGATGAAACTAAACTACAATCTGGTAGTTGCACTATTAGTTTAGCTACATGTAGTTCACTACTGGGCATCACTGGTTACCTCAAACTAAATGGCAATAGGTGACATGACAATGGAGTTATAAATGTAAATCTTTGCGGATGTTGGACGTATGTAACGATATTTTGTTAAAATACCTATACCTCTCGACATTTTATTCTGCATGTGTGTAATATGTTCGTTCCACGTTAATGTCTCAAAATGTTTCTCCTAGAATTTTTGTGGATCTTGACAAACGTATGTCATTATTTATTCGCAAGTCCAGCGCTACACTGGGAACCTTATTTTTGGGTCGAAACAATACCGCCTTTCTCTTGTTCATGTTTATAATCATGCCGTTATTCTTGGACCATATTGCAAGTGCAGAGAACATTTGCTACAGTGAGCTGGGCAATGTCTTGGTGTGTGAGCAAAAGACTGACATCGTCTCCGTATATTATGTATTGAATATTTGGACTCATGTCAACAATGTCGTTGATATATGTGCAAAAAAGCATAGGACCCAAGATGCTTCCCTGTAGAACTCCCACTTTCAGTCCGCACATCTCTGATGGACAATTGTTAATAACAAATTGCTTACGGTTGGTTAAGTGATTCTAATAGGCGGTTAGCTTGCCCTCTAATGCCATAGTGTTTCAATTTGCTAAGTATTGAGTGATTGACGAGGTCAAAGGCTTTAGAATAATCTACGAATATTCCCAATGAGTACAACCTCATTTCGAAGTTTCACATCAGGCTTTCCTTTGTGTCAATAATGCAGTTTCGGCTGATCTGTTTTTCTCGGAATCCGTGTTGCGATTCTACTATGCATGACTGCTTATTTAGGAACGATGTCATTCTTTTGCGCATGATATGTTCAAGCGGCTTAGAAAAAACTGGTAGTATGGATACTAGCCTATAGTTGGCTAATTAATTACCGTCACCTTTCTTGTACATTAGTGACCTTAGCGATTTTCATGCGCTCGTGCAATGTCCCAGTGGTTAAGGCCAAATTATATATATGCGCTAGCAATGGTGCGATAATATTAATAACACATTTTATCGGTTTAACCTGTAAACCATCGCAATCTAGAGATATGCTATTGAAGTTTAAGACTATCATGGCTATCTCCTGTCGACTGTGGGTGTGAGTAATATCGATTCCGTGACATCGTCACGAGAGAGGTAATATGGAGGTGGTAGGTCAGTAGCATCGGACGATGCCAGATTGCAGAAAGTTATTGAACTGATTTGGAAGGCCATCGTCTGGGATGCCACTCACACTAACATTGTCCGTCACAACAGTCGGATTTAAAATGCGCCGTAAGTTTTTCCATACAGTGGCCGCGTCGCAACTCCCCGAGAAAAGGTCCCGATAGTGGCTTGCCTTTGCTTGTTTAGTGGTACGGTTGACACTATGCGGAACCTTTTATAGATATCGGACTTCAGAGTCTTTCGTTTCGATAAATTTTTTGTAGTTTTTCTTTCGCAACATACGTAGTAGTGTAGGCGTAATCTAAGGTTTCGTGCACGTGACCTATGTTTGACACGGTGCATCGGGAAGCTACTAACATAGATAGGATGAAGAGCCATAAAGTTGTTATACGCCTCGTTTGCAGATGTTGAGGTGAATACGGCGTGCCAGTCAGTATTGCTAAGTTGCGACCTGAACTCGTTTATTTCCTCATCGCCCATCTTTCGGACTGTATGATACTGCAATTTCCTTTGTAGGTCTGTACTTTTTTGACTAGCACGAATGTCTGTATGTGATCACTTGCATCACTAGAGATAACACCGGCAGTGATTGCCTCAGAGGGTCGATTTATCATCAAATCAAGGAGCGTTGACGAAGTATCTGTAACACGTGTAGGATGTGTGATAACATTATAACATCCATACGATTGCAGTAAGTTCGTGAAATCGCATGCTTGATTGTTATTAAGCATATCAAGGTTGAAGTCACCACATACATACACTGTAAAAAAAAAAAAACTACCGTAAAATTTACGTATATTTTAATGGCAGCTATATTGCCGGACTTTTCCCGTTAAAATTACGGCCACTTCGGAGGAAGTACTGCCGTTAAATTTACAGTGATTTTGATGTAACCAGAATGCTGTTTTTTCCCGTGGAAATTACGGTGTCTTACAAAAATGCAGCTGGAAAATTTACAGGGATTTTAATGGCAGCTATGTTGCCGGCTCTTTCCCGTAATTTTCACCGCCACCTGAGAGACCTCGGCAAACCTCGGCTTTTGTTTGAAGTGTCGAGTGCATTAATTCCCACAAATTTGGGAACAGCACCGAAGGATGTGTAATTGTTTGTCTTCCTTTAATGGAATTGCAAGTCATGCAGTAATGTGACACAAGTCATAGAGTACAGGACCGAACATTTATTGTACATGCAGAGAAATGGTGAAAAATCTGACATCTATTTAATCTGCAGCGATCAAAAAACATCTTAGAGTTGCAAAGTATATTAAGTGTATCTCGTTAACAAGTAAAACGTTCCCTTACACTTGTGCTGTTTTCGACACAATCCCCCGGAAATTCTTCATAGGTTCTGGCTTTGTTCTTCAGCTTGCTGCCCCTGCAGGGCTGATCCACAGTATACTCCTGTAAGAAAGAAAATGCAGGATATGTAGTACGACAGTTACTACCATTCGAATGCAGGTCCACATGCACAGACCTCTGCACATTACACATTCAGTGGTGGCACTAGTACAAACACCTTTATGGTGCTGGCTGAGTAATTTCCAATACAAGCGAAGCAATATCTTAGTCTTATACTGTTCATAAAGACACTTCACTCATACTGCGATAATACATATATCAATTTAAATATTGTTAGATATTGATTTCATGTGGAGTGACTGTGTGAAGACGCAATGATCTTAGTGTTTGTCATTATAGATGTGGCCTAAAATTGTTGAAACGAAGAATGTTTGGTTATGAAATAAGCACACTTCACTCGTATAATCACAAATGTCACTGATATTGTTCCAGGAAATACATGCCAAGCAATTCAACAGGCAGTTCCAATCACAAAATACGTTTTAAATGAAAGAATCGGCAATGCCATCAGTGAAGCAAGTACAAATTTTTACTTTTGATGACTAGTGACACGGGTAATGTATGCAGGAATGAGATGGTTAGCTTATGGAAAATCACTGCACTAATCTCACCATGCACCAGAGAATTGCGTGCTTGTGTTTTGTTATAAAATATGTACCACATAAATTCGCTGCACCCTAATGTCCTTCATACTGACACATGCACGTTCCACACCTGTCATACTCATCACCGAAAAAAAGGGAGAGAAAGCACAATTTCCATGTTAAATCTAACACCGATTTCTTTGTTCTGCACACAAATCATGATTAGAGCTACCTCCCCGTTTGCCTCGCATCCATTTTACCAACTAATCATTTTAAAACAGCATACTGCAATTATGTCGCACCAGTACGTACACCATTTTGTGATCAAAATGGGCTTTCTGTACCACTCACTTTTTAGACTATAGTCATAAAAAAGAAACGACTTTGTAATGCTTCTTGCATTCTGGATGAATAAATACTATGGAGAGCAGAGCACAGCATCGTGGCGTACAGAGGGCACCACACTTTCTTACTGCTAGGGAGAAACAAAAGCTGGGTGATTTCACGCAGGATCAAACAGGGTGGTCTGGTCAACCTCCAATTTTTTCTTTCAAACATATATAAAAGCCTCGTCCCTAGGAAGCATACTGGCGCTGAAAGTAGTTGAAAATAATTGGTGGTTATTTTTTAATGAATTATCATTCAGGTCTGGGCATTTCGACCATTGCACTTCGTACGCAGTTCAACGCCACATATCTTCATATCTATTTGACATATTCTGCTGAATTTGTTTTCAAATGTTGTGTCAGGTGGGTAGCACTGCGTCCTATGCTCTGAGAATCGCTAAGGTTTGCCTCTGAGGAGATAAAAAATCGCAAAGTTGCCTCATTTGCAAAATGATACGTTTTGAGAACCTCGCAACTCGGCCCCCATTTGTGATGCTTGAAAATGATCTACACCATTTTGTTCGTTTTGAAATGACCTTTCTCCGCATAGCGATTACATCGTATCGCGAATCGTTTTGTGAATAACTGTCTTTTTGTGAATGGTATCTACGGAAAATGCGTATACTCGACACCGCACATCCCATATATTCCCACTCGTAAACTCACAAACGTTCTTCATGACGACTCGGAACAGCACATAAAAAAAATTGCTTCAGACATGGTCGAAATTACGTTGCGAATGACATTGAGTTACGAACGTAACTTCGACCATCCCTGAAGCAAATTTTTGTATGCTGTTTTGAGTCTTCTCGGAGAATGTTTGAGAAATGAACGATGTCACGAGTGGGAATATATGGGATACACGCTATCGAATTTACGCATTTCTCGTAGACGCCCTTCATAAAAGGACTGTTGGGGCCGTTGCCGTAATTCACAATGCAATGTACTCATAAAATGGTTAAAAAGCAAGCGAGCTGGTGGCTAAGATCCATGACGAAAACCCGAGACTGGGAAAAAGACGAAAAACGGACGACACAACGCAAAGTCTCAAACACAGCTAAAGTTTAATGGACAACCGCACACTTTTAACACATCAGGTGGGGGAGGAGGGACAGTGCAAAAGGCTCGCCAAAGCAGGGCCGAAGGTCACAGACGCTTTGCTGACACAGTTCCCAGCCCCCAAAATTGACAACGTTTCTCTCAAAAGCCTCCGACTGAGGTCGGTCTCCCTGGCCTTGACAAAGGTCTCTTCCCATATGGGAGAACAATTAAAGCAAACTTTGAGATGCTTTGCCAATTCCGACGACTGGTCCTCATTTTTCACCTTCGAAGCGTGCTCCCGGAGCCTGTGATTCAAGCAACGTTTCGTTTGGCCGATATAGCAAAAACCGTAAGCAAGAGGTATCTGATACACCACATTTGACTGGCATTGTACATAGCTATTTTGATGCGATTTACAAACTTTGTCACGCTTCTGGAAAGGACAGAGAGCATCAAGTCTAAAGCAGTTTTTAAATACAACCCGGACACCAAACTTTTTTACTACAGCAAGGATGTTATGTGAGTCATTGTGAAAATATGGGATCGCAACACGAATCTCATTATCAGTGACAAGTGGGGTACAAGGGGAAATTAATCTACTAAAAACAGACTCAAGAGCGCTAAAAAGCATTGCATTAGAATAGCCTGCGAGCCGCAGACGATCACACTGAACGTTTAAAGAAATGCACAACTGATGTACACATGACTTCCTCAAAGTGCTAGATAGGAGGCCTGTGACAACACCACGTTTTACATTCTTTGAATGACAACTGCTAGCGGGTGAAAGTGGCTTAGGAGCCAATTTTCCATACGACCAACACAAAGGTGTTAGCAAAAGCCTCACATCAAGGAACTGTAGCACAGCATTGGTCGGGTGTTCAACAGTGAAAGACAACTCAGGGGATGTCGCTCTTATCAAACGCTCACAGGCGAAAATATCATCTTCAAAAGTAGAGAGCAGCACCAAATCGTCTACAAAGCGCTTAACAAGCAGTTGAGCACGGGGAACTGTCGCCAGATATGATGTAAGCGCATTATCAACAGTAGACATGTAAATCTCTGATAACACAGGTGCGATGGCCGAACCAATGCAAACCCCCGTTTTTTGAATGAACAGACCCTTATCAATGCGAACAGCAGTCGATCTCAGATAAAGTTCTAAAACACGTAAGAAATCTGACACAGCAATGCCTGCTTTTGACTGGAAACGGACCAACTTGGAATCAAAATATCTTACTCTAGACAACAGAATGCCTTCATCTAGGGAGTAGTAAAGATCCTTAATATCCAGGGAGGCAGGAAAACATTTCTTCCCGTGAAATGACCTGAGACTTTCAATGAGACATTCAGAATTCTTTAACACAATGCTGCTCCGCTCATGAACTAGAGACAAACACTCCCGAATGAAACGAGACACTACCTTCTGCCATGTACCATTTTCATTCACCACCAAACGTAGCGGCATGTCAATCTTATGATCCTTCAGCAAAAATTTCAGATATACTTCCAAGTTGAACAGCGCGAAGACTTTTAGCAAGGGCGGTCATTTCATTCTCTCGGAAAATCTTTCAAATAGAGTTCTTAGAGAAAAATAAGTCACCTGCAAACGGTTTCAGCAACTTATCAACCACTTGTAATTTCTTCGATTGAAATGACGCGGACGGGAGAACAGCAAGTCTACAAGACTTGTCGGTTTGAAGCAAACACAAATTCTTACTTTCCAACTCCCGGACGACTCCACTCACAGGCATGGTTTTAAAACAAAAGGAGTGAGAGAGTCGTTTTACAGCCTGGTCAGTGAAAGGGATGTGTTATCAGATTTACTTGTCTACTGTTGATAATGCTGTTACATCATATCTGGCGACAGTTCCCCGTGCTCAACTGCTTGTTAAGCGCTTTGTAGACGATTTGCTGCTGCTCTCTACTTTTGAAGATATTTTCGCCTGTGAGCGTTTGATAAGAGCGACATCCCCTGAGTTGTCTTTCACTGTTGAACACCCCACCAATGCTGTGCTACGGTTCCTTGATGTGAGGCTTTTGCTAACACCTTCTTTGTGTTGGTCCTATGGAAAATTTGCTCCTAAGCCACTTTTACCCGCTAGCAGTTGTCACTCAAAGAATGTAAAACGTGGTGTTGTCACGGGCCTCCTATCTAGCACTTTGAGGAAGTCATGTGTACATCAGTTGTGTATTTCTTTAAGCGTTCAGTGTGATCGTCTGCGGCTCGCAGGCTATTCTAATGCACTGCTTTTTAGCGCTCTTGAGTCTGTTTTTAGTAGATTAATTTCCCCCTGTACCCCACTTGTCACTGATAATAAGATTCGTGTTGCGATCCCATATTTTCACAATGACTCGCATAACATCCTTGCTGTAGCAAAAAAGTTTAGTGTCCGGGTTGTATTTAAAAACTGCTTTAGACTTGATGCTCTCTGTCCTTTCCAGAAGCGTGACAAAGTTTGTAAATCGCATCAAAATAGCTATGTACAATGCCAGTCAAATGTGGTGTATCAGATACCTCTTGCTTGCGGTTTTTGCTATATCCGCCAAACGAAACGTTGCTTGAATGACAGGCTCCGGGAGCACGCTTCGAAGGTGAAAAATGAGGACCAGTCGTCGGAATTGGCAAAGCATCTGCCAAGGCCAGGGAGACAGACCTCAGTCGGAGGCTTTTGAGAGAAACGTTGTCAATTTTGGGGGCTGGGAACTGTGTCAGCAAAGCGTCTGTGACCTTCGGCTCTGCTTTGGCGAGACTTTTGCACTGTCCCTCCTCCCCTACCTAATGTGTTAAAAGTGTGCGGTTGTCCATTAAACTTCAGCTGTGTTTGAGACCTTGTGTTGTGTCGTCTGTTTTTCTTTTTCCCAGTCTCTGGTTTTCGTCAAGCAATGTACTCATTATGCGAGGAAAGGGCATTTCGAGACGAACACAATGATGCGATGATAACTTTCCGGTATCATAAACGGGGGACGAGTTATGAGGTTCCGAAAACGTACAATATTTTACAAATGAAGTAACTTTGCGATTTTTTGCTCATCAAAGATGCACCTTCTTACAATCTGCAGAACTTCATATGCAGTGCTACCCATCCCAGACAATACACGGATAACAAATTCAACTAAATATGTCAAATAGTTATGAAGATACTTGGCGTCAAACTGCATAGAAAGCGCAATGGTCGAAATGTCCATCTGAATGATAGTACATTAAAAAATAACGACCAATTATTTTCAACTACTTTCAGCGCCAATATACCTCCTAGGAACAAGGTTTTAAAATGTTTGAAAGAAAAAAAAATGAAGAGGTCGACCGGACCACCCTGTCTGATCCGGCGTGGTCACCCAGCTTTCAATATATTAAGATGTGGAGCTACACGTACTAGCCAGCCACCAGTAGCTTCACTCAACGACTTTGTTTCCGGCAAAAAATAAGGAGAGGGACACCGAACATTATCTGTCATGCTATGCACTTATTGCCGCAAATTGTAAGTGGGTAAGAGGGCAAAATTTCAATTGCAAAGGAATGCTAATGTTCAAGGGTAAACAAGCAGCATGCCAACCCTACAAAATACCCTAATTCCATGTGAAGTTATAAGGCACACCAGCTCCTTATGTTTTACCTTTCGAGACATTGGTGTGACATTTAAGTTATGAACACAACAAGCATGTGTTAGTCACTAAAGAACAGCAGTACAAACAGCTAAATGAAATAAGCCGGAATAATATCAGTTTCTAGTTGAAATGTGCTCCTGCAGAGTGAAGGATTGAAATGATAAAGTGATGTAATGCTGATTGATTATAAACTGAAATACTCACTCAGTGTTACGAGAAACCATGCAAAAGAGATGCCTCCTCCTGGATCTTCTTGCAGAAAGTGATCCAAGGCCAAGCGTGTCTTAGATGCCTTTCCACACGACTTGGCCAGGAGGGATGGTGGTCACAGAAGTGACCATCTCTGCTGGAACAGATTGGAACCAAACAAATTATGCAGGGTCAAAAACACGTTAAACATGTTCAACAATCACGACATCGTTCAAGTAACACCACATTGACAAGTCATGCGCATATGAAGCACATGATATGTCATATACGCATGTTCTTAGATCTTTTCACCTAGAATACAAAATTTACAGCAAAGCAGTTTAGCATTCAGTATCTTGGAGCACTGAAGTATGCAAAGAAGTAAATCTAACACATCAAGATAATTTACCTCCAGGTTACATCAGTGCGCACATGCGCACGGAGCTTGCTCAGCTTCTTTTAGCCGGCAGCAGCTTCAAGTAACGGTCACTGGAAATAGTACACAGCATCATTTCCCTTTTTGCGTGCAATAAGGCGAAAGTACGTGTCTTCTGGGTGTACCCCAGGCAAAAATTTTAACTGGTACCAGTTGAACTGTTATCGAACAGGGACCAGTGCAACCGGTTCCAGCTCAACTGGTACCACTTGGGACAACTGGCCTCTGTTCGATAACACTTCACCCAGTGCCAGTTGCAACTGGTCCTAGCTGAAACTGGGACCAGAAATCAGTTGGGCCAACTGGTACCAGTTGTGACTACGACCAGCCAGAAACCAGTTGGCCCAACTGGTTTCTGGCCAGTCCCAATCTGAACTGGTTTCTAACTGGTCGCAGTCTCGACTGGAGCTGGTTGCAAACCTAATTGTTGAACTGGGACCAGTTGAAGTGGCTTGACTTACGGTGGCCTGCTCGGACAGAGGCTAGCTGGTAGGCAACCAGTGCCACTTCGCAGGATCGCTGTTCCCAGCAACGACAGATCCAAAGAACTGCAATGCAAAATTACATTTTATTTGTAATCAAACATTGCACATACTCTAATGTACATGTAGCGTAACTATAATGTAATTAAACGAAAGCAGTAGAGGAAGTACAGAGTTACATGGAATAGATAATATTTCATGGCTGATGGGTCCCTTGCTCGACTACCTTGTGGTCATCTTGAATTCAACAAAGTATGTGAGATGTTGTTAATAGCACACCATGGATCGGCATTTTCCTTTGAGCCCAAGCAGCTTAAGGTTTCTGGAAAGTTGAAAAGGCACAAGTAAATATGCATTGAATTGCAACATGTAATTAGAGTGTGGAGTTAATTTGAGCAGTCGTGGCCCCAAAAAGCACGCAGATCTCTCAACATTTCTGTTGTGGAGTAGTTGGACATATCAACTAAGAGATTCGCCGGCTTTCGGGGGCAATGAGTACTACTCATTGCCCCGAAAGCCGGCGAAGCTCTTAGTTCTACGCTAGTTCGACAACACCCGTGGTGCGAAGGATGTAAAACACGACCATGAACGAAAAAATACAAAGACAAACACGAGAATGAAGCAAGTTGCTGGTAACGTTAGTTAACTAGCTACTCGTACATGTTGCTCGTAAAACGGCATGCACTTACAGGTGCCACGAACATGACGCGGAACAAAGAGATGAGGTTCTAGTAGAAGTAATATTTCTAAATGGCGCACAAGGGAGAAGCACTTAAGCATAGTACTCACCATAAAGCGGTATCCACAGTTGTAGTCCAGCTGTAATCCTATAACACCCGCAGCCCGGCCGCTGGCGCTCAATGTACTGTCGCACTGTCGTAACTTACAGACAAATCCTTTCGATTATAAAACCAACGCCTGTGTCACACATCACGCTAATAACGAGCAAAAAAGCGTTGTACAGGCAAGCCGCTAAGCAAGCGACCGTTGCACAGTGAAAGCATCATTCATCACGGGAGCAGGAACGCAGAACATACAATTATAAGAATTCCAAAATAACATTCGTTAACGTTAATGAAGTTTCCAAAAAAATTTTTTTCTACTAATAAAATTACTTTAACTTCGCCTTTAAATCTTTATATTAACATGTCATGGCACTGAAACCGAAACTTCCCCCAAACATGTAAACTGGTCCAGTTGGAACTGGCACCACCTCGCTTCCAGTTGCTCACAGACCAACTTCAACTGGTACCATCTAATGAGATACACTGCATACCAACACTGTGCCACCATATGCATGTATACATGTACAGCAATCAGCCATTTATTAAAATTCACTGTTCCCAGCAAGCGCAGCACAATGTCAGATACTGGAATCCAATGCGAAAGTGTAGCAGACTACCGTAATATCTACAGTCATTTGACCGTAACCAGGATTACGGGCACACGACTGTCTTATTTACGTGATAAGTCATAATAACGGCATATTTCATTGGTGCCGTATTAGTTACACTACTTCGACCGTATTTTCAATAACAGTAGCATGCCTGTTCTTTTTACGTCAAAAAATAGATTTTGACCGTAAAATTTACGGCAGGTTTTTACAGTGTAGATATTGTACATATTTTCGATACACGTCCTTAACATTTTTTCCATGGCAGTCAACAGGAACGTGATACCGGTAGTCGGGGGTCGGTAAACCACTACAAAACTATCATTTTGGCGTTTGACTGCGAGCATTTAAATGTCATTACAAGAGCTAAGCTCGCACGGCGTTTCACACGTCAGCGTATCTGACTAATAATGCCCCACCACTAACTCTCCTGTTAGTACGATTTTAAAGTGTTTCTAACCAACAGGAATACACATAATACCGTAGTTATCTGTGTACCACGTCCAGTTCACATAATATCAAAAACATGTTGAAGGTTATTAAACAAACGTATGTAAGTTGTCAATTTTAGTCCTGGCACTTTGCGTATTCATACGAAGAATCGACATCTTGTCGTGTTTTACGATGTTGTTACAAAACTCTTCTGGTGCGTAGACCATTGAAAGTCCAGAACAGCAACATGTGGAGCCTAGCATATTTCTGCTAAGTCAGTTTTGGAAGACAAACGAAGCAGAGTTGCAGAGTTGCAGAGTTGCAGAGTTGCAGAGTTGCAGAGTTGCAGAGTTGCAGAGTTGCAGAGTTGCAGAGTTGCAGAGTTGCAGAGTTGCAGAGTTGCAGAGTTGCAGAGTTGCAGAGTTGCAGAGTTGCAGAGTTGCAGAGTTGCAGAGTTGCAGAGTTGCAGAGTTGCAGAGTTGCAGAGTTGCAGAGTTGCAGAGTTGCAGAGTTGCAGAGTTGCAGAGTTGCAGAGTTGCAGAGTTGCAGAGTTGCAGAGTTGCAGAGTTGCAGAGTTGCAGAGTTGCAGAGTTGCAGAGTTGCAGAGTTGCAGAGTTGCAGAGTTGCAGAGTTGCAGAGTTGCAGAGTTGCAGAGTTGCAGAGTTGCAGAGTTGCAGAGTTGCAGAGTTGCAGAGTTGCAGAGTTGCAGAGTTGCAGAGTTGCAGAGTTGCAGAGTTGCAGAGTTGCAGAGTTGCAGAGTTGCAGAGTTGCAGAGTTGCAGAGTTGCAGAGTTGCAGAGTTGCAGAGTTGCAGAGTTGCAGAGTTGCAGAGTTGCAGAGTTGCAGAGTTGCAGAGTTGCAGAGTTGCAGAGTTGCAGAGTTGCAGAGTTGCAGAGTTGCAGAGTTGCAGAGTTGCAGAGTTGCAGAGTTGCAGAGTTGCAGAGTTGCAGAGTTGCAGAGTTGCAGAGTTGCAGAGTTGCAGAGTTGCAGAGTTGCAGAGTTGCAGAGTTGCAGAGTTGCAGAGTTGCAGAGTTGCAGAGTTGCAGAGTTGCAGAGTTGCAGAGTTGCAGAGTTGCAGAGTTGCAGAGTTGCAGAGTTGCAGAGTTGCAGAGTTGCAGAGTTGCAGAGTTGCAGAGTTGCAGAGTTGCAGAGTTGCAGAGTTGCAGAGTTGCAGAGCAGAGTTGCAGAGTTGCAGAGTTGCAGAGTTGCAGAGTTGCAGAGTTGCAGAGTTGCAGAGTTGCAGAGTTGCAGAGTTGCAGAGTTGCAGAGTTGCAGAGTTGCAGAGTTGCAGAGTTGCAGAGTTGCAGAGTTGCAGAGTTGCAGAGTTGCAGAGTTGCAGAGTTGCAGAGTTGCAGAGTTGCAGAGTTGCAGAGTTGCAGAGTTGCAGAGTTGCAGAGTTGCAGAGTTGCAGAGTTGCAGAGTTGCAGAGTTGCAGAGTTGCAGAGTTGCAGAGTTGCAGAGTTGCAGAGTTGCAGAGTTGCAGAGTTGCAGAGTTGCAGAGTTGCAGAGTTGCAGAGTTGCAGAGTTGCAGAGTTGCAGAGTTGCAGAGTTGCAGAGTTGCAGAGTTGCAGAGTTGCAGAGTTGCAGAGTTGCAGAGTTGCAGAGTTGCAGAGTTGCAGAGTTGCAGAGTTGCAGAGTTGCAGAGTTGCAGAGTTGCAGAGTTGCAGAGTTGCAGAGTTGCAGAGTTGCAGAGTTGCAGAGTTGCAGAGTTGCAGAGTTGCAGAGTTGCAGAGTTGCAGAGTTGCAGAGTTGCAGAGTTGCAGAGTTGCAGAGTTGCAGAGTTGCAGAGTTGCAGAGTTGCAGAGTTGCAGAGTTGCAGAGTTGCAGAGTTGCAGAGTTGCAGAGTTGCAGAGTTGCAGAGTTGCAGAGTTGCAGAGTTGCAGAGTTGCAGAGTTGCAGAGTTGCAGAGTTGCAGAGTTGCAGAGTTGCAGAGTTGCAGAGTTGCAGAGTTGCAGAGTTGCAGAGTTGCAGAGTTGCAGAGTTGCAGAGTTGCAGAGTTGCAGAGTTGCAGAGTTGCAGAGTTGCAGAGTTGCAGAGTTGCAGAGTTGCAGAGTTGCAGAGTTGCAGAGTTGCAGAGTTGCAGAGTTGCAGAGTTGCAGAGTTGCAGAGTTGCAGAGTTGCAGAGTTGCAGAGTTGCAGAGTTGCAGAGTTGCAGAGTTGCAGAGTTGCAGAGTTGCAGAGTTGCAGAGTTGCAGAGTTGCAGAGTTGCAGAGTTGCAGAGTTGCAGAGTTGCAGAGTTGCAGAGTTGCAGAGTTGCAGAGTTGCAGAGTTGCAGAGTTGCAGAGTTGCAGAGTTGCAGAGTTGCAGAGTTGCAGAGTTGCAGAGTTGCAGAGTTGCAGAGTTGCAGAGTTGCAGAGTTGCAGAGTTGCAGAGTTGCAGAGTTGCAGAGTTGCAGAGTTGCAGAGTTGCAGAGTTGCAGAGTTGCAGAGTTGCAGAGTTGCAGAGTTGCAGAGTTGCAGAGTTGCAGAGTTGCAGAGTTGCAGAGTTGCAGAGTTGCAGAGTTGCAGAGTTGCAGAGTTGCAGAGTTGCAGAGTTGCAGAGTTGCAGAGTTGCAGAGTTGCAGAGTTGCAGAGTTGCAGAGTTGCAGAGTTGCAGAGTTGCAGAGTTGCAGAGTTGCAGAGTTGCAGAGTTGCAGAGTTGCAGAGTTGCAGAGTTGCAGAGTTGCAGAGTTGCAGAGTTGCAGAGTTGCAGAGTTGCAGAGTTGCAGAGTTGCAGAGTTGCAGAGTTGCAGAGTTGCAGAGTTGCAGAGTTGCAGAGTTGCAGAGTTGCAGAGTTGCAGAGTTGCAGAGTTGCAGAGTTGCAGAGTTGCAGAGTTGCAGAGTTGCAGAGTTGCAGAGTTGCAGAGTTGCAGAGTTGCAGAGTTGCAGAGTTGCAGAGTTGCAGAGTTGCAGAGTTGCAGAGTTGCAGAGTTGCAGAGTTGCAGAGTTGCAGAGTTGCAGAGTTGCAGAGTTGCAGAGTTGCAGAGTTGCAGAGTTGCAGAGTTGCAGAGTTGCAGAGTTGCAGAGTTGCAGAGTTGCAGAGTTGCAGAGTTGCAGAGTTGCAGAGTTGCAGAGTTGCAGAGTTGCAGAGTTGCAGAGTTGCAGAGTTGCAGAGTTGCAGAGTTGCAGAGTTGCAGAGTTGCAGAGTTGCAGAGTTGCAGAGTTGCAGAGTTGCAGAGTTGCAGAGTTGCAGAGTTGCAGAGTTGCAGAGTTGCAGAGTTGCAGAGTTGCAGAGTTGCAGAGTTGCAGAGTTGCAGAGTTGCAGAGTTGCAGAGTTGCAGAGTTGCAGAGTTGCAGAGTTGCAGAGTTGCAGAGTTGCAGAGTTGCAGAGTTGCAGAGTTGCAGAGTTGCAGAGTTGCAGAGTTGCAGAGTTGCAGAGTTGCAGAGTTGCAGAGTTGCAGAGTTGCAGAGTTGCAGAGTTGCAGAGTTGCAGAGTTGCAGAGTTGCAGAGTTGCAGAGTTGCAGAGTTGCAGAGTTGCAGAGTTGCAGAGTTGCAGAGTTGCAGAGTTGCAGAGTTGCAGAGTTGCAGAGTTGCAGAGTTGCAGAGTTGCAGAGTTGCAGAGTTGCAGAGTTGCAGAGTTGCAGAGTTGCAGAGTTGCAGAGTTGCAGAGTTGCAGAGTTGCAGAGTTGCAGAGTTGCAGAGTTGCAGAGTTGCAGAGTTGCAGAGTTGCAGAGTTGCAGAGTTGCAGAGTTGCAGAGTTGCAGAGTTGCAGAGTTGCAGAGTTGCAGAGTTGCAGAGTTGCAGAGTTGCAGAGTTGCAGAGTTGCAGAGTTGCAGAGTTGCAGAGTTGCAGAGTTGCAGAGTTGCAGAGTTGCAGAGTTGCAGAGTTGCAGAGTTGCAGAGTTGCAGAGTTGCAGAGTTGCAGAGTTGCAGAGTTGCAGAGTTGCAGAGTTGCAGAGTTGCAGAGTTGCAGAGTTGCAGAGTTGCAGAGTTGCAGAGTTGCAGAGTTGCAGAGTTGCAGAGTTGCAGAGTTGCAGAGTTGCAGAGTTGCAGAGTTGCAGAGTTGCAGAGTTGCAGAGTTGCAGAGTTGCAGAGTTGCAGAGTTGCAGAGTTGCAGAGTTGCAGAGTTGCAGAGTTGCAGAGTTGCAGAGTTGCAGAGTTGCAGAGTTGCAGAGTTGCAGAGTTGCAGAGTTGCAGAGTTGCAGAGTTGCAGAGTTGCAGAGTTGCAGAGTTGCAGAGTTGCAGAGTTGCAGAGTTGCAGAGTTGCAGAGTTGCAGAGTTGCAGAGTTGCAGAGTTGCAGAGTTGCAGAGTTGCAGAGTTGCAGAGTTGCAGAGTTGCAGAGTTGCAGAGTTGCAGAGTTGCAGAGTTGCAGAGTTGCAGAGTTGCAGAGTTGCAGAGTTGCAGAGTTGCAGAGTTGCAGAGTTGCAGAGTTGCAGAGTTGCAGAGTTGCAGAGTTGCAGAGTTGCAGAGTTGCAGAGTTGCAGAGTTGCAGAGTTGCAGAGTTGCAGAGTTGCAGAGTTGCAGAGTTGCAGAGTTGCAGAGTTGCAGAGTTGCAGAGTTGCAGAGTTGCAGAGTTGCAGAGTTGCAGAGTTGCAGAGTTGCAGAGTTGCAGAGTTGCAGAGTTGCAGAGTTGCAGAGTTGCAGAGTTGCAGAGTTGCAGAGTTGCAGAGTTGCAGAGTTGCAGAGTTGCAGAGTTGCAGAGTTGCAGAGTTGCAGAGTTGCAGAGTTGCAGAGTTGCAGAGTTGCAGAGTTGCAGAGTTGCAGAGTTGCAGAGTTGCAGAGTTGCAGAGTTGCAGAGTTGCAGAGTTGCAGAGTTGCAGAGTTGCAGAGTTGCAGAGTTGCAGAGTTGCAGAGTTGCAGAGTTGCAGAGTTGCAGAGTTGCAGAGTTGCAGAGTTGCAGAGTTGCAGAGTTGCAGAGTTGCAGAGTTGCAGAGTTGCAGAGTTGCAGAGTTGCAGAGTTGCAGAGTTGCAGAGTTGCAGAGTTGCAGAGTTGCAGAGTTGCAGAGTTGCAGAGTTGCAGAGTTGCAGAGTTGCAGAGTTGCAGAGTTGCAGAGTTGCAGAGTTGCAGAGTTGCAGAGTTGCAGAGTTGCAGAGTTGCAGAGTTGCAGAGTTGCAGAGTTGCAGAGTTGCAGAGTTGCAGAGTTGCAGAGTTGCAGAGTTGCAGAGTTGCAGAGTTGCAGAGTTGCAGAGTTGCAGAGTTGCAGAGTTGCAGAGTTGCAGAGTTGCAGAGTTGCAGAGTTGCAGAGTTGCAGAGTTGCAGAGTTGCAGAGTTGCAGAGTTGCAGAGTTGCAGAGTTGCAGAGTTGCAGAGTTGCAGAGTTGCAGAGTTGCAGAGTTGCAGAGTTGCAGAGTTGCAGAGTTGCAGAGTTGCAGAGTTGCAGAGTTGCAGAGTTGCAGAGTTGCAGAGTTGCAGAGTTGCAGAGTTGCAGAGTTGCAGAGTTGCAGAGTTGCAGAGTTGCAGAGTTGCAGAGTTGCAGAGTTGCAGAGTTGCAGAGTTGCAGAGTTGCAGAGTTGCAGAGTTGCAGAGTTGCAGAGTTGCAGAGTTGCAGAGTTGCAGAGTTGCAGAGTTGCAGAGTTGCAGAGTTGCAGAGTTGCAGAGTTGCAGAGTTGCAGAGTTGCAGAGTTGCAGAGTTGCAGAGTTGCAGAGTTGCAGAGTTGCAGAGTTGCAGAGTTGCAGAGTTGCAGAGTTGCAGAGTTGCAGAGTTGCAGAGTTGCAGAGTTGCAGAGTTGCAGAGTTGCAGAGTTGCAGAGTTGCAGAGTTGCAGAGTTGCAGAGTTGCAGAGTTGCAGAGTTGCAGAGTTGCAGAGTTGCAGAGTTGCAGAGTTGCAGAGTTGCAGAGTTGCAGAGTTGCAGAGTTGCAGAGTTGCAGAGTTGCAGAGTTGCAGAGTTGCAGAGTTGCAGAGTTGCAGAGTTGCAGAGTTGCAGAGTTGCAGAGTTGCAGAGTTGCAGAGTTGCAGAGTTGCAGAGTTGCAGAGTTGCAGAGTTGCAGAGTTGCAGAGTTGCAGAGTTGCAGAGTTGCAGAGTTGCAGAGTTGCAGAGTTGCAGAGTTGCAGAGTTGCAGAGTTGCAGAGTTGCAGAGTTGCAGAGTTGCAGAGTTGCAGAGTTGCAGAGTTGCAGAGTTGCAGAGTTGCAGAGTTGCAGAGTTGCAGAGTTGCAGAGTTGCAGAGTTGCAGAGTTGCAGAGTTGCAGAGTTGCAGAGTTGCAGAGTTGCAGAGTTGCAGAGTTGCAGAGTTGCAGAGTTAGAGTTGCAGAGTTGCAGAGTTGCAGAGTTGCAGAGTTGCAGAGTTGCAGAGTTGCAGAGTTGCAGAGTTGCAGAGTTGCAGAGTTGCAGAGTTGCAGAGTTGCAGAGTTGCAGAGTTGCAGAGTTGCAGAGTTGCAGAGTTGCAGAGTTGCAGAGTTGCAGAGTTGCAGAGTTGCAGAGTTGCAGAGTTGCAGAGTTGCAGAGTTGCAGAGTTGCAGAGTTGCAGAGTTGCAGAGTTGCAGAGTTGCAGAGTTGCAGAGTTGCAGAGTTGCAGAGTTGCAGAGTTGCAGAGTTGCAGAGTTGCAGAGTTGCAGAGTTGCAGAGTTGCAGAGTTGCAGAGTTGCAGAGTTGCAGAGTTGCAGAGTTGCAGAGTTGCAGAGTTGCAGAGTTGCAGAGTTGCAGAGTTGCAGAGTTGCAGAGTTGCAGAGTTGCAGAGTTGCAGAGTTGCAGAGTTGCAGAGTTGCAGAGTTGCAGAGTTGCAGAGTTGCAGAGTTGCAGAGTTGCAGAGTTGCAGAGTTGCAGAGTTGCAGAGTTGCAGAGTTGCAGAGTTGCAGAGTTGCAGAGTTGCAGAGTTGCAGAGTTGCAGAGTTGCAGAGTTGCAGAGTTGCAGAGTTGCAGAGTTGCAGAGTTGCAGAGTTGCAGAGTTGCAGAGTTGCAGAGTTGCAGAGTTGCAGAGTTGCAGAGTTGCAGAGTTGCAGAGTTGCAGAGTTGCAGAGTTGCAGAGTTGCAGAGTTGCAGAGTTGCAGAGTTGCAGAGTTGCAGAGTTGCAGAGTTGCAGAGTTGCAGAGTTGCAGAGTTGCAGAGTTGCAGAGTTGCAGAGTTGCAGAGTTGCAGAGTTGCAGAGTTGCAGAGTTGCAGAGTTGCAGAGTTGCAGAGTTGCAGAGTTGCAGAGTTGCAGAGTTGCAGAGTTGCAGAGTTGCAGAGTTGCAGAGTTGCAGAGTTGCAGAGTTGCAGAGTTGCAGAGTTGCAGAGTTGCAGAGTTGCAGAGTTGCAGAGTTGCAGAGTTGCAGAGTTGCAGAGTTGCAGAGTTGCAGAGTTGCAGAGTTGCAGAGTTGCAGAGTTGCAGAGTTGCAGAGTTGCAGAGTTGCAGAGTTGCAGAGTTGCAGAGTTGCAGAGTTGCAGAGTTGCAGAGTTGCAGAGTTGCAGAGTTGCAGAGTTGCAGAGTTGCAGAGTTGCAGAGTTGCAGAGTTGCAGAGTTGCAGAGTTGCAGAGTTGCAGAGTTGCAGAGTTGCAGAGTTGCAGAGTTGCAGAGTGCAGAGTTGCAGAGTTGCAGAGTTGCAGAGTTGCAGAGTTGCAGAGTTGCAGAGTTGCAGAGTTGCAGAGTTGCAGAGTTGCAGAGTTGCAGAGTTGCAGAGTTGCAGAGTTGCAGAGTTGCAGAGTTGCAGAGTTGCAGAGTTGCAGAGTTGCAGAGTTGCAGAGTTGCAGAGTTGCAGAGTTGCAGAGTTGCAGAGTTGCAGAGTTGCAGAGTTGCAGAGTTGCAGAGTTGCAGAGTTGCAGAGTTGCAGAGTTGCAGAGTTGCAGAGTTGCAGAGTTGCAGAGTTGCAGAGTTGCAGAGTTGCAGAGTTGCAGAGTTGCAGAGTTGCAGAGTTGCAGAGTTGCAGAGTTGCAGAGTTGCAGAGTTGCAGAGTTGCAGAGTTGCAGAGTTGCAGAGTTGCAGAGTTGCAGAGTTGCAGAGTTGCAGAGTTGCAGAGTTGCAGAGTTGCAGAGTTGCAGAGTTGCAGAGTTGCAGAGTTGCAGAGTTGCAGAGTTGCAGAGTTGCAGAGTTGCAGAGTTGCAGAGTTGCAGAGTTGCAGAGTTGCAGAGTTGCAGAGTTGCAGAGTTGCAGAGTTGCAGAGTTGCAGAGTTGCAGAGTTGCAGAGTTGCAGAGTTGCAGAGTTGCAGAGTTGCAGAGTTGCAGAGTTGCAGAGTTGCAGAGTTGCAGAGTTGCAGAGTTGCAGAGTTGCAGAGTTGCAGAGTTGCAGAGTTGCAGAGTTGCAGAGTTGCAGAGTTGCAGAGTTGCAGAGTTGCAGAGTTGCAGAGTTGCAGAGTTGCAGAGTTGCAGAGTTGCAGAGTTGCAGAGTTGCAGAGTTGCAGAGTTGCAGAGTTGCAGAGTTGCAGAGTTGCAGAGTTGCAGAGTTGCAGAGTTGCAGAGTTGCAGAGTTGCAGAGTTGCAGAGTTGCAGAGTTGCAGAGTTGCAGAGTTGCAGAGTTGCAGAGTTGCAGAGTTGCAGAGTTGCAGAGTTGCAGAGTTGCAGAGTTGCAGAGTTGCAGAGTTGCAGAGTTGCAGAGTTGCAGAGTTGCAGAGTTGCAGAGTTGCAGAGTTGCAGAGTTGCAGAGTTGCAGAGTTGCAGAGTTGCAGAGTTGCAGAGTTGCAGAGTTGCAGAGTTGCAGAGTTGCAGAGTTGCAGAGTTGCAGAGTTGCAGAGTTGCAGAGTTGCAGAGTTGCAGAGTTGCAGAGTTGCAGAGTTGCAGAGTTGCAGAGTTGCAGAGTTGCAGAGTTGCAGAGTTGCAGAGTTGCAGAGTTGCAGAGTTGCAGAGTTGCAGAGTTGCAGAGTTGCAGAGTTGCAGAGTTGCAGAGTTGCAGAGTTGCAGAGTTGCAGAGTTGCAGAGTTGCAGAGTTGCAGAGTTGCAGAGTTGCAGAGTTGCAGAGTTGCAGAGTTGCAGAGTTGCAGAGTTGCAGAGTTGCAGAGTTGCAGAGTTGCAGAGTTGCAGAGTTGCAGAGTTGCAGAGTTGCAGAGTTGCAGAGTTGCAGAGTTGCAGAGTTGCAGAGTTGCAGAGTTGCAGAGTTGCAGAGTTGCAGAGTTGCAGAGTTGCAGAGTTGCAGAGTTGCAGAGTTGCAGAGTTGCAGAGTTGCAGAGTTGCAGAGTTGCAGAGTTGCAGAGTTGCAGAGTTGCAGAGTTGCAGAGTTGCAGAGTTGCAGAGTTGCAGAGTTGCAGAGTTGCAGAGTTGCAGAGTTGCAGAGTTGCAGAGTTGCAGAGTTGCAGAGTTGCAGAGTTGCAGAGTTGCAGAGTTGCAGAGTTGCAGAGTTGCAGAGTTGCAGAGTTGCAGAGTTGCAGAGTTGCAGAGTTGCAGAGTTGCAGAGTTGCAGAGTTGCAGAGTTGCAGAGTTGCAGAGTTGCAGAGTTGCAGAGTTGCAGAGTTGCAGAGTTGCAGAGTTGCAGAGTTGCAGAGTTGCAGAGTTGCAGAGTTGCAGAGTTGCAGAGTTGCAGAGTTGCAGAGTTGCAGAGTTGCAGAGTTGCAGAGTTGCAGAGTTGCAGAGTTGCAGAGTTGCAGAGTTGCAGAGTTGCAGAGTTGCAGAGTTGCAGAGTTGCAGAGTTGCAGAGTTGCAGAGTTGCAGAGTTGCAGAGTTGCAGAGTTGCAGAGTTGCAGAGTTGCAGAGTTGCAGAGTTGCAGAGTTGCAGAGTTGCAGAGTTGCAGAGTTGCAGAGTTGCAGAGTTGCAGAGTTGCAGAGTTGCAGAGTTGCAGAGTTGCAGAGTTGCAGAGTTGCAGAGTTGCAGAGTTGCAGAGTTGCAGAGTTGCAGAGTTGCAGAGTTGCAGAGTTGCAGAGTTGCAGAGTTGCAGAGTTGCAGAGTTGCAGAGTTGCAGAGTTGCAGAGTTGCAGAGTTGCAGAGTTGCAGAGTTGCAGAGTTGCAGAGTTGCAGAGTTGCAGAGTTGCAGAGTTGCAGAGTTGCAGAGTTGCAGAGTTGCAGAGTTGCAGAGTTGCAGAGTTGCAGAGTTGCAGAGTTGCAGAGTTGCAGAGTTGCAGAGTTGCAGAGTTGCAGAGTTGCAGAGTTGCAGAGTTGCAGAGTTGCAGAGTTGCAGAGTTGCAGAGTTGCAGAGTTGCAGAGTTGCAGAGTTGCAGAGTTGCAGAGTTGCAGAGTTGCAGAGTTGCAGAGTTGCAGAGTTGCAGAGTTGCAGAGTTGCAGAGTTGCAGAGTTGCAGAGTTGCAGAGTTGCAGAGTTGCAGAGTTGCAGAGTTGCAGAGTTGCAGAGTTGCAGAGTTGCAGAGTTGCAGAGTTGCAGAGTTGCAGAGTTGCAGAGTTGCAGAGTTGCAGAGTTGCAGAGTTGCAGAGTTGCAGAGTTGCAGAGTTGCAGAGTTGCAGAGTTGCAGAGTTGCAGAGTTGCAGAGTTGCAGAGTTGCAGAGTTGCAGAGTTGCAGAGTTGCAGAGTTGCAGAGTTGCAGAGTTGCAGAGTTGCAGAGTTGCAGAGTTGCAGAGTTGCAGAGTTGCAGAGTTGCAGAGTTGCAGAGTTGCAGAGTTGCAGAGTTGCAGAGTTGCAGAGTTGCAGAGTTGCAGAGTTGCAGAGTTGCAGAGTTGCAGAGTTGCAGAGTTGCAGAGTTGCAGAGTTGCAGAGTTGCAGAGTTGCAGAGTTGCAGAGTTGCAGAGTTGCAGAGTTGCAGAGTTGCAGAGTTGCAGAGTTGCAGAGTTGCAGAGTTGCAGAGTTGCAGAGTTGCAGAGTTGCAGAGTTGCAGAGTTGCAGAGTTGCAGAGTTGCAGAGTTGCAGAGTTGCAGAGTTGCAGAGTTGCAGAGTTGCAGAGTTGCAGAGTTGCAGAGTTGCAGAGTTGCAGAGTTGCAGAGTTGCAGAGTTGCAGAGTTGCAGAGTTGCAGAGTTGCAGAGTTGCAGAGTTGCAGAGTTGCAGAGTTGCAGAGTTGCAGAGTTGCAGAGTTGCAGAGTTGCAGAGTTGCAGAGTTGCAGAGTTGCAGAGTTGCAGAGTTGCAGAGTTGCAGAGTTGCAGAGTTGCAGAGTTGCAGAGTTGCAGAGTTGCAGAGTTGCAGAGTTGCAGAGTTGCAGAGTTGCAGAGTTGCAGAGTTGCAGAGTTGCAGAGTTGCAGAGTTGCAGAGTTGCAGAGTTGCAGAGTTGCAGAGTTGCAGAGTTGCAGAGTTGCAGAGTTGCAGAGTTGCAGAGTTGCAGAGTTGCAGAGTTGCAGAGTTGCAGAGTTGCAGAGTTGCAGAGTTGCAGAGTTGCAGAGTTGCAGAGTTGCAGAGTTGCAGAGTTGCAGAGTTGCAGAGTTGCAGAGTTGCAGAGTTGCAGAGTTGCAGAGTTGCAGAGTTGCAGAGTTGCAGAGTTGCAGAGTTGCAGAGTTGCAGAGTTGCAGAGTTGCAGAGTTGCAGAGTTGCAGAGTTGCAGTGCAGAGTTGCAGAGTTGCAGAGTTGCAGAGTTGCAGAGTTGCAGAGTTGCAGAGTTGCAGAGTTGCAGAGTTGCAGAGTTGCAGAGTTGCAGAGTTGCAGAGTTGCAGAGTTGCAGAGTTGCAGAGTTGCAGAGTTGCAGAGTTGCAGAGTTGCAGAGTTGCAGAGTTGCAGAGTTGCAGAGTTGCAGAGTTGCAGAGTTGCAGAGTTGCAGAGTTGCAGAGTTGCAGAGTTGCAGAGTTGCAGAGTTGCAGAGTTGCAGAGTTGCAGAGTTGCAGAGTTGCAGAGTTGCAGAGTTGCAGAGTTGCAGAGTTGCAGAGTTGCAGAGTTGCAGAGTTGCAGAGTTGCAGAGTTGCAGAGTTGCAGAGTTGCAGAGTTGCAGAGTTGCAGAGTTGCAGAGTTGCAGAGTTGCAGAGTTGCAGAGTTGCAGAGTTGCAGAGTTGCAGAGTTGCAGAGTTGCAGAGTTGCAGAGTTGCAGAGTTGCAGAGTTGCAGAGTTGCAGAGTTGCAGAGTTGCAGAGTTGCAGAGTTGCAGAGTTGCAGAGTTGCAGAGTTGCAGAGTTGCAGAGTTGCAGAGTTGCAGAGTTGCAGAGTTGCAGAGTTGCAGAGTTGCAGAGTTGCAGAGTTGCAGAGTTGCAGAGTTGCAGAGTTGCAGAGTTGCAGAGTTGCAGAGTTGCAGAGTTGCAGAGTTGCAGAGTTGCAGAGTTGCAGAGTTGCAGAGTTGCAGAGTTGCAGAGTTGCAGAGTTGCAGAGTTGCAGAGTTGCAGAGTTGCAGAGTTGCAGAGTTGCAGAGTTGCAGAGTTGCAGAGTTGCAGAGTTGCAGAGTTGCAGAGTTGCAGAGTTGCAGAGTTGCAGAGTTGCAGAGTTGCAGAGTTGCAGAGTTGCAGAGTTGCAGAGTTGCAGAGTTGCAGAGTTGCAGAGTTGCAGAGTTGCAGAGTTGCAGAGTTGCAGAGTTGCAGAGTTGCAGAGTTGCAGAGTTGCAGAGTTGCAGAGTTGCAGAGTTGCAGAGTTGCAGAGTTGCAGAGTTGCAGAGTTGCAGAGTTGCAGAGTTGCAGAGTTGCAGAGTTGCAGAGTTGCAGAGTTGCAGAGTTGCAGAGTTGCAGAGTTGCAGAGTTGCAGAGTTGCAGAGTTGCAGAGTTGCAGAGTTGCAGAGTTGCAGAGTTGCAGAGTTGCAGAGTTGCAGAGTTGCAGAGTTGCAGAGTTGCAGAGTTGCAGAGTTGCAGAGTTGCAGAGTTGCAGAGTTGCAGAGTTGCAGAGTTGCAGAGTTGCAGAGTTGCAGAGTTGCAGAGTTGCAGAGTTGCAGAGTTGCAGAGTTGCAGAGTTGCAGAGTTGCAGAGTTGCAGAGTTGCAGAGTTGCAGAGTTGCAGAGTTGCAGAGTTGCAGAGTTGCAGAGTTGCAGAGTTGCAGAGTTGCAGAGTTGCAGAGTTGCAGAGTTGCAGAGTTGCAGAGTTGCAGAGTTGCAGAGTTGCAGAGTTGCAGAGTTGCAGAGTTGCAGAGTTGCAGAGTTGCAGAGTTGCAGAGTTGCAGAGTTGCAGAGTTGCAGAGTTGCAGAGTTGCAGAGTTGCAGAGTTGCAGAGTTGCAGAGTTGCAGAGTTGCCAGAGTTGCAGAGTTGCAGAGTTGCAGAGTTGCAGAGTTGCAGAGTTGCAGAGTTGCAGAGTTGCAGAGTTGCAGAGTTGCAGAGTTGCAGAGTTGCAGAGTTGCAGAGTTGCAGAGTTGCAGAGTTGCAGAGTTGCAGAGTTGCAGAGTTGCAGAGTTGCAGAGTTGCAGAGTTGCAGAGTTGCAGAGTTGCAGAGTTGCAGAGTTGCAGAGTTGCAGAGTTGCAGAGTTGCAGAGTTGCAGAGTTGCAGAGTTGCAGAGTTGCAGAGTTGCAGAGTTGCAGAGTTGCAGAGTTGCAGAGTTGCAGAGTTGCAGAGTTGCAGAGTTGCAGAGTTGCAGAGTTGCAGAGTTGCAGAGTTGCAGAGTTGCAGAGTTGCAGAGTTGCAGAGTTGCAGAGTTGCAGAGTTGCAGAGTTGCAGAGTTGCAGAGTTGCAGAGTTGCAGAGTTGCAGAGTTGCAGAGTTGCAGAGTTGCAGAGTTGCAGAGTTGCAGAGTTGCAGAGTTGCAGAGTTGCAGAGTTGCAGAGTTGCAGAGTTGCAGAGTTGCAGAGTTGCAGAGTTGCAGAGTTGCAGAGTTGCAGAGTTGCAGAGTTGCAGAGTTGCAGAGTTGCAGAGTTGCAGAGTTGCAGAGTTGCAGAGTTGCAGAGT